>NC_056737.1:696457384-696545740 GCF_019279795.1 Protopterus annectens | reverse complement strand
AGCCTCACCTCATGCTCCGGGTTTGACTGTCCAATTGGCAACTGTAAAGGGTCCCAGCGGTTTGTGGTCACCAAATGTTCTGTGACACACAGGTGGGACATGCTCTCTCCAGGGTAGTGGACATAGCATCCATGAGACCAGCTGGTGACCCCACTGTGTACTCCACTATCTCATTGAGGTATTAGACCCACAGTTAGGACAGCTATTTCTTTGTAGCCTCACCTCAGGTAAGGTACCCAGGTTGTGTCGCATGGCAACTGTAGTCCCACGTCACAGGGCCAATGCCTCCACTGAGCCTGGTTATTACTGTCCCATTACCATGAGGAGACCTATCTGCAAAGACATGGGGAGGGATCATACTGCGGCTCGTATATGACTGCATAGGGGACATACATACTTTGCATCCAACACGGTTTGTCTTGTTCAGGGGCAGTTCATGCCTTTAAAGCATGGGTGACATTTTCGGGACAGTCACCGAGGCCATTGATGGGGGTGTTGCAGTCCATACAGCCTACCTTGACCTGGCAAAGGCCTTCATCACATTACCCCCCTCAGGTATCGCTGATAAACCCATTGGCTGGGATGTGAACACGTACATCACAGAATGTGTTGGAAACTGTCTATGTGACACAACCCACACAGTCATAGTTGCTGGCAGCGTGTCAGACCTACTGCCTGCCGCAAGTGGTGTCCCATGGGGCCCTTCCGTGGGTCCACTCCTGTCATACATCTACATTTCCACGGTACAGGCACACACAGGGGTTTTGTGGGCAACATTGTTTGTAGATGACTGCAAAACAGGTGCCATAGTGGGACGGACATCTGACACAGTTATCCTTTGAAGGGGCCTCCCAGATATGCATATCTGCTGTCAGGGACATGTCCCACAGCTAAATGCTAAGTAATGCAACATCATACCTGTGGAGAACTACTAGGTCACCCCTGTCCAGCATATAGGTGGCTGTCCACTCAGCACAGGGGTGATTACCAGGATCAGGGACAGAGTTTGCCAGTCACCATTCATTCAACACACACGTTGCTATCATGGTTGTGTGGGACTTCTACATTGCCCACCTGTTTGTGCAGGGATTCACATCTACATCAGGCTAGGTCATTGTCTCCTTGTACCCATTACGTGTTACACCTATGATTTACTACATTGCCCCATTCAGACTGTATCTGACCATACACCTACAGCAGCTGGGAAGCCCTCATAGGTTAATTGTTGTACAGATGCAGGATGACATCATTTTGTGTAATGCTGCCCCACTTGTAGGACTCCTGCCACATTACGTCACATACCTGCTGTTTAGTGTTGACCTGTGCCTGACATACAAGGCCATGTCAACCCATATGTCATGTGTATGCTTCACCTACTGTATCTGCATCCCTCAGAACCACTAGGGCAGGTGACATTTACCTTGTCACGGTCATTAATGGGATGTGTTGGGGTGACACATATATCACCCAGACACTCATAATGCTGTGGATCTACATCACAGTACATGTGAGACAGAGATCCTTCCTAGCCTTGTTCGCGGGTGTGTTGTCCATTGGATGGAGAATTGCAGGTATAGGCCAGGGATTACATCATTATCCCTGCTTGACGGAGGTACAGCACTATCATGGGTATTTTATCTGAAGCACAGAAGGTTGGCAAAGTCATCCTAACTATGGTGTAGTGTTATGGCTGAACCTGCGACAATGGCCTACCCTGTACCTATGGACGTATGAACCTATATTCATAGTTTGTCACATTTACAATTGTCTATCCCCTATACTCTTTCTCCAGTGTATATTTCTGTGGCACATGATTGTCCTCTGTATTACATGCAGGTATGCTGTGTACAGTGCACATACGTCACAGTTGATGACAGTGTATCTGTGTCCCTAACACTGTGATACCGAGGACTACCACACATCCTTCACAACATTACATGCATATGTCCATTCTATTCTTCTTTGGCCTATGGGGGGGTGTTAAGGCAAACATTACACAAGTCCCTGTTTGTGCATGCTTCATGTTGGTGTTTGACCAGGCTCCGTTGCAGTCGTGTGTTGGACAGTAGTGTTTCTGTGTGTTTGGCATGTGTTTTTATTGCCGGTACATCTGTGGGAGGTGTGGTTGGCACATGTTCCTCTTTGCAGGGACACCCATCCTGGGGTTAGTATCATGCATCTGCACTTGGCACGTGCCATATGTCCTGTACTATTCCCACAGTCGTGTATGCCTTCATGCACTACTACTGCGTGTTACTGGCTGTTTGTATGTGGTACACATGGACATTGTGATGGTTGGCTTGACCTATTCCCATGCTAGACTGTACACATCTGTCAATTAAGTTGTTTAAATCAAACTGTAACACTCATTCGTATTTTCGAAATGACAGTCAATAACACAGGAAGCTGAGATTAATAACGTTTTACTACTGTGCAGCAGGAGGCAAAGAACTATGCAGTAAATGTTTAGACATTTGTTTTACTCTATACATGTTACAGCTGTATGAGCATTGGGTATACTATCATCTTTTGCACACATTAATGATGTGGTCAGTCACAAGGCATTTACATCGCTAGAGTCCACAACGTTGTATTCCTACAACAGTGCTCAGGTAATGCTTATTAAATGTTTTCCCATGAGAATAACACAGCCTTGCAAGGAACCTTGTCAATTACAGTGTCCTTCTGTGATTGTAGCTGTTTCAAGGACCCTAGACTGTTCCGATACTGTAGTCGGTTAATTTCTTAATACGTTGCTTTGTCTCTCTGGTAAGGAGTTGTACTGTTATCTTCGATAGAGCTCACAAGGCCATCCTCCTCAGAGGAAGGGTGATGTTATGCATGTACATACATTTATTGTTCTGTAACCCAGCAGATAATTAATGCTGACAGACATAAGCCTGCTGTACTGGTTACTGCCAGGATCAGAATTCCATCACACTACAGCTTAGCTTCACCAATTACATGCAGGCTTAGTTCTACTGCCATATTGTACGGTACAATTCAATGCATTATCTAGTATTTTGAGTCTAAACTGGCACTTCATATGTGTTTCTATATATATTTTTCGAACAACATCCATCCGGCCATATGCATGTTGTTCCATCCTTTACCTTGACCGTGTGTATTTGGCCGTCCGGCAACGCTACTCTCCACATGTGATGTCCCACCTTCCCTTCTTTGCCTGTAGCACCCTGTTAGGAAGTCCTGTTTGGTGGGCACGTGTTCCGCTATATGTGATCGACTTCACTGCATAGCTAATCATCGATGCGGTGGTTCAACAACCCGACTTGTCCACATGTGTACAGTTATGTGCACCGTGTCATATGCAAACCTATATGGTTTCGACGGGTACATACCACATGCAGGATGTACACATTCTGCAGACACATTCACATGCAGCCATTTACATATCTGTACCTGAGGTGGGTTGGTGACATGTGGGGTACGTATTTGCCCACGTGGCATTGCCTAACACAAACATCTTACCACATTTCAGGTATGCACATTGTGTGTGGGTGTATAGCTGCACACGGATGCTAGCGGGTTAGGGTGCACAGGTGTACATGGGTGGGACTGACATGTACAATGAGGCTATTGTGTATTACATCTGAATGCATGGGTTCTGCTTCTGGATATTACACTTCAACATACGCCATCCAGTGTATCGATAGAGACGTTGCTGGGTGTGGGATATGTTGCTATGCACATGTTTGCCTGTGTTTAAGGTATCTTGATTCCTTACTGTTGTTATGTCAACACAGCTACCCGGCTATGTACTCTCACTACTGCTTGTGACCATTATGGTTGGCACCTTTTCCAATGCCCATAGTGGGGCATGTTATGTGGAAACTTGAATTTGCAGGACTACACATACCCACGGCAAGTGCAGTTGACAGAACTTCACTTGTTTGCCATACTATAAGCTTATTCTGTAAGCATTTAGGTTCCTTATTCATTTTCTTCTGCCATGTATGTGTTTCATATACAAATGTATTATGTTTTATACTACTATTACATGTATATTGCGGGAATATTTTGGCAGGGGATCTGAGGTCATTTTCCATTTTTCCGATTGTTGCAGGGACACAACTGTCCAATCAGGGACTGTCCATGGCACATTGGGACAGCTGGTAACCCTGGTGACCATGCCCATGTCGCTACTGGGGTTGCCACCTTTCCAGTTTCAAGCTGGGATATTTCCGGGACTCACATCTGACTTTACAGGCCGACACATACACATGGTCACTATATAGCATAGGACTTCACTTGTTTGCCTAAATAAAAGCTTATTGTTGTGGCAGTTTGCTTGCTTATTCTGTTTCTTGTGACATTTAGGTATTTCAGTTACAGAAATAACCAATTCATGCTACCATTACATTACATACGGGATATCATTATGTCCTACAATCTTAGCACATTTGCCATTTTTAATACGTTTTTTCGGGACACAACTGCCCATAGAGAGACTGCCCCACCCAGAGTGGAATAGGTGGTGACCTTAGTCGCTGCTCCTATGTCGGTGCGGCGCGCTGACATGCTGCTGTACACCTTCTCTGAGTGTAACCACTGACAGTGCATTGCGGGACAAACGCGGTCTTTTGCATATCCTTTGCTCCTTGGATGGGTACACTTAAGCCTTCGTGGCTTGTATTTGCTTCTCCGTTTATTTGGGATGGGTACTATGTTGCATACTCTACGTGCGTTTCATTCTGCACGGGACCTGGCTGCTGGCATTACTATTATGGGCGGACCGTGGCTGTCAGCACATTAGGTTGCTCACCTCATGCCGGCTTAGACACGCCTCCAGACGCATCCTACCTGGGCTCACTCACGTACACTACGCACGTGTCTGTGGTTGCGGTGCACTGTCATTAATATGCATATGGCGCTATTGCGCCGGCTATTCACTGCACCGCCGGCGCAGACCTTACGCCGGCCTTGCGCCGAGCTTCATGAATCCCGGGGTTAGTGTTTGAAAATGTTCAGATGGAAGTTTGAAAGCTATGCTTTCAGTTGCTACTGGATTTTGTAAATAACCAAGATTAAACTGTTCATATTACCACTTAGAAAACAACTTTGTAGGGACCACATTAACAAATATTATCTGTTATTTTCATCCCAACAGTTCATCACTATTTATAAGTAACCATGGCACTATTATATTTATATTAAGAACTGAAATCAATAAAATGGGAATGATGATGTGTGTGTGTGTGTGTGTGTGTGTGTGCGTGTGTGTGTGTACGTGTGCGCATATGCGTGTGTGTGTGTGTGTGTACATGTGCGCGTATGTGTGTGTGTGTGTGTGTGTGTGTGTGTGTGTGTGTGTGTGTGTGTGTGTGTATGTGTGCATATGTGTGTGTGTGTGTGTGTGTGTGTGTGTGTGTGTGTGTGTGTGTGTGTGTGTGTGTGTGTGTGTGTGTGTGTATGCGTGTGTGTGTGTGTGTGTGTGTGTGTGTGTGTACATGTGCGCGTATGTGTGTGTGTGTGTGTGTGTGTGTGTGTGTGTGTGTGTGTGTGTGTGTGTGTGTGTGTGTGTGTGAAGGCACATGGGATGAAACTGAGTACAGATAAGACACTGGTAATAGCAGAAAATGGGGAAATCATTAGAACCTGAAAATTGAGATAGAATGGAAAACAGTTGAACAGGTTTACAGCTTTAAGTATCTGGGATGGGTGGCTGAGGAGAGGGGAAGTCTGAATGAGGAGGTCAAAGCTATAATCAGAGGGGCGGCAGCCAACTGGCATAGAATGTCAGGGATGGTGTATGGCAGAAGAATGCCAAAGAAGCTGAAAAGTAAAGTGTACAAAGCAGTGGTGTAACCATTACTAGTATGTAGTACAGAAACCTGGGCAGTAAAGGCAAAGCAGATGAGGAAGCTAGAGGTGATAATGATGAAGTGCATGTAGTGGGTAGCAGGACGCACACTGTGGGGCAGATGAAGAAATGAGGACATAAGAACAGAAGCCAAAGTAGCTCCAATTACAGAAAAGGTCAAAGAGAGCAGATTATGGTGGTTCAGGCACATGCTCAGGAAAGCAGAAGACAACCTGCAGAAGAAGATTTGGGATAGATGGGAAAAAGGCAAGAGGAAACAAGGGTGTCCAGGAAAGAGGTGGATGAAGTGTGCGAGAGAAGACCTGTGACAGTCAGACATGAGTGTCAAAAAAGATAGGAGAGTGGCAATGAATCGGGAGAGATGGCAACAAGTGACACGACACCCCAATCCCATATAGAAAATGAGAAAATCGGGGATGATGATGATGAAGATGAAAAGACTTTTGAGGGAATTATTTCACAAGGATAGTGGATGTGAAGACTGACAGGGCAGTGTTTGCTGAATGATGGTGGTAGAATGGTGGTATTTGAGACAAGGGACAGTTATTGGTTAGTACAAAATGTAGTAGACAGTGATGTGAGGAATTAAAACAACTGAATAGGCAGTTTAACTAGTTGTGTGAGAACTGTAAGAGGACTATTAAAATCACTGTGTATGGGGCTGAACATGTTGAGATAGAAATCACTAGGTATAATGAGATTTTTTATATTTTTCAGTTGTTCATTAATACCTAGTCATCTCCATGAACATATACCTTTGGTATAGATAGATACATACGGGTCTATATGACAGTATCGAATGGACTAAATAGCGAATGCTATTTAGTCAATCCGATACTGTCGAAATGGCAAAATAGCAAAGTCACAGAACATCAAATTTTTTCCCAGAGTAAAAATTCAGTGGGCCATCTTCGAGACTTTGCCATTTCCTCCACTATGGTGCGATCTCGGAGTTGGTATATTTAAGTAGGGGGTTGTGGGGGACACAATCCCCCAAATCGGGGGTGTGGGGGGCGAAGCTCCCCACTTAAATTTGTGTTTAAGTTTTTTTTTTTTTTTACAAAGCAGCGAATTTTATCCCTGGGAAAAAATTTGCTGTTCCGTTTGTTCGATATTTTGTTCTTTAGATATTATCGGTATGATGAAATAGCATTCGCTATTTTCACCGTACAATAACATAATATAGACACGATACATACATGCGTCTCTCTCTCTCTGTATATATATATATATATATATATATATATATATATATATATATATATGTGTGTGTGTGTGTATAAATACAGATATAGATATTTAGCTCTCTATCTAGTTATGCATGTGTGTATGTATATATATATATATATATATATATATATATATATATATATATATATACATATATATGTGTGTGTGTGTGTATATATATATATATATATATATATATATATATATATATATATATACATATGTAGACATGAAGAAATATATGTAGTTAGGTAGTGTATAGCACACACTTGCATATCCATAGCCACTGTTCATTCAACTTTGGTACATTGTGTACACCCCCCTCCAACAGACACACACACACACACACACACACACACACACACACACACACACACACACACACACACACACACACAGAGTCGAAAAGGCAGCCTGCATTGAGTATCAGCCTGCATCTGACATTTGGCAATGACCTTCAAAAAAACACCACTGTCAAGTATTATCTGTATAATAATTGACTGTGGCTGGCCTTGCTAATGGCATGCCTTTGACTACATAGTGTTGAATGCTTAAGTGGCTACTCTGAGTACATATATGAACAGCGACAGTTGGTGTTTGGTGCTGAAAGGAACATAACCTGTATAAGGGCAGACTGTCTGCAGACATAGTACAGATACCTCTCCCAGTGGCAGAAAGATGATAATTTCAGTTGCATGCTGTGGCAAGCAGCTACACATCAATTTTCTGTTATATATCCTTTGGGGTGTCACTGCCCAAAGCAATGACATTATCCAGTTTGTGCATGGATTAGACAACTATCTGTAATGTGGATACTGACATGCAAACTATGTCTAAGGCTTAATGCCATCTCCTCCACAGTTTACATACACTTATGCTATATAATGTTGGCGTGTATAGCACTTTTATCTTTTGTGAAGCACCTCTCTCCCCTGAGAAATCTTTCCCCACATACTACCAGTAGATCATACATATGAGAATAACTGCAGGACTGCAATTAATCTAATTAGGCCTACCCATAATGTGGCCTTTACAACTATCTGTACATGTACTCAAGCAATAACAGTAGGCAGACCAGGCCCATAAAATTTATTTGTATTAAGTTTCACATTATAGCAATGCTTGTTCAATAATGTGAAATTTCATTGCTGAATTGCTCATTCACTTCTCAGACATTTGGTCCAAGCTAACTCTCTTTTGATTGACATGTGACATGACTACACTCGAATACAGACGTAGCTTACAAATGTTAGCACATGTATTAATACTGGATTTTGCTGAAGGAGTTTTACAAAACAGTACCTGGAGGCAGAGCAGCTAAATCTAAAGTTAGAAAGTTCAGATTTACCAAAGAAGAAATGTAGCTATGATGAACATAGTTTGTGCACCTGAGACTGTAAATTGGTAGGGTGCTCCATTGTTATCTTCCATATCACAATGAATCTCTTGGCCATAGACAAGTTTTATATTGCATAAATTTGAGTATCTGACTATGGTACATTTGCTAATGAATGTTACTGAATTGTTCTATCCATAGGTTGATGCTGTGGGCCTAATCATGCGTCTCTTGGTTTCACGGACTCCCTTGACCACCTGCAAATGAGGATGCGTTGGCAAGTCAGTGCCTCCCCCCAACAGTGATGTCTTACAATGCATATGAGTTTTGTAGCCAATGAAATCACTAAAGAGCAAATATGCTCCCATCGTTAAGCATGACAAATATAGTACACACATTTGCTGCCATATTTTACACATTTATATCACCATGAAAGCCAACAGTTTCCTTGATACAATATGGATACCCTGACACAAATGCACTACTAATATGTTCTATGATGCATGACACATGCAAAAAAAAAAAATCAACAGGTGTGATGTCAAGAGGCTTATCATAGTGCTCTGGAATAAGACCTTGTGAATGTCCAAGACATATAAGGGTACTCATTGTGGTAGAGTGCCACGGTGGTGCAACAAGGAGTCAAAAATCTTCCTCCGTCTGCTGGAATGGGACAACTGGAAGCACCTCAATGAGGACTGCTATGAGGGCCCTATGTATAAAGTGGATGCCACTGGCATACTCTACTGTGGTGAGCAGTGCAGGCACCCCAAGAATGACCTGCAGAGCCACCATCCCAACCTTGTTAGCTGGTAGGGAGAAGAGGTTGGAGTAAGGGCACCTGAAATGTATTGTGATATCTGTCCATTCTACACAGACATATACAGCTACTCTGCATATGTGTTGTAGGCATGTTCCTTTATGGTGTATTTTATTTTACAGCTCTGGAGGCCGTACAGGAAAGTCATCTTCTGTAGTGGAGGAGAATGGAAAGACTCTCTACATGCAGAGATGAGTACTATTTCATTTCTTTCTGTAATTACAATTATGTTAAGAGTGCATATTATTGTATTAGCTATCTGACAGCAGAATATATGTGTATCACCCTGGACAGATAAGAGTGACTATGTTTAGATGTACTGGTTTTCATATTACAGTTTGGATGCTATTCAGAGTATGAGCAATGCAGTTATTCAGGTTGTCGGGGTGTGTTTTTTGCAGCTACCTTCCTGTATTGTTAAAATGCAGGATAGATATAGAATGGTAGGAGTGCACAAGCTTTTTCTTGTTGTCACAGCACTGTAAAGACAGATTATTATTCCTGCCCACAACTTTCATAGTCATAGCTATACATCAGGACTGCTGCATGTGTTCGCCCTGTCCAGATAGTACTTTGCAGCATAGTGGTATTTTAAAACATACACTCATGCAGTAAATCAGATTATAGCTTTATGCAGCTGTATTTGTATGATGTCATTATTGCATGGGTTTCATATACTATTTATATTTATGTTATGCAAATGTTTTTCCAATCTTTCTCCTCTCCCTTCCTCTGTCACTATCTTTTCTAGTAACATTATTTTTTTGTTTATTTTATTTCTCTCCATTTATTTTCCAATTTTGTACAGCAGCTGCCACATCAGTGCTAGTGGTCTGGCCAAGGTCTATGGTCCCTCAGCAGGCCTAGCCATCCCCTGCATCTTTTCAGCTAGCATCCCAGGCTACCTTTCCAGTGGCTGCAATAGGAGACAGCCAGGTGGCCACCTCTTCTGCTCCTGGGAGTGCCATTGTTCCTTCTAGTGGCACTGCCAGAGGTAGTTACTTTGTCACATGCAGGGAGTTAGTGGAGGAGGTGGGGGAGATGTTAGGCTCCTCTTGTGGCTGCAGAATCACATCACTGCTTGTCCCTGTCATCAACAACTGAGACAGGGCCCAGTGTGGAGGGTGGTCAGGGTGCTGAATGATCATGCATTGGGGATCACACAGACACTGCAGCAGTGTGGTATTGAAGGCCATACCCACCCTAACCCCCATATCCTATTCACCTCCCTTGAGTGTCATTGCACTCTTGGTTGTCCAGTCCTCCCCATTGCCACTGTTCTCTTTTTATTTGCATAGCTCTGAATCCCCTGTTTCCCCCCACCCTCAATGTGTCAGCACCTCTCCTGTCAGGCTTTGTCTATGTTAGATGTTTGTGTGTTGTCACCTCCTACTGATCCTCAGCCTCTTACAATACCTAAACCTTCCCTTACATCCTTCTCTGCCTTCCTTTATTAAAAGAAGAAGAAAAAAATAGGTACCTGTTCCATGCCCCCCTCCTTCTCCGCACACCAATACTTACCTTTCTTGTTTTTCTTGTATAATATCCTTTGGTTGCTGCTCCTTTTCCCTAGTGTTCTATGCTCCCATTTCCATCCTTTTCATGGCCAAAAACAGATTTACATATTGTAGTGGTGGAATTGGTGTGGATTTATTAATTAGCTGTGATCAAATCTGCAAGTTTTCATCTCCTTAATCGGTAATGAGCTTTCAGCTGCATTGCCGTATGAGCTGTACATGTAGAAGACAATCCATAGTTACACTGGGAATGTTACTGACTCCCAGCCATTGTATTCCACTTTTGGAAATGGAGGATTGAGAGTTATGAAGCGATGTGACAGTTACAACTTCTGCAAGCTAGAGTAAGCTGGTAGCATGTTAGTCTGCATAACATAGCTGCAGGTAGATGGGCTGAATACTGAAGGAATGTCTTGAGTTGTAGCTGGTTCACTTCGTGTGCTACATTTTGCCATTGAAACTGTACAAAGAAAGACAAGGGTTACAGAAGTGTGAATTCAGTACTCCAGCCTGTTTACCATAAAAATATGGTGTACAGCTGACCAAGTGATGTGCTGTTCCTATCTTTAAAATCACTTTTTCAGTATTACACAAAAACTATTCATTTGAATTCTGCAGTACTATATTTAATTATACAGTACAATTCAGCATAAATACCTGATGCTGAATTGTGTTGTACAATACTACTAGTTGTGGAACTTTCAGGAGTTGCACAGTATAACTGCTGACGTTATTACACAGCTCAGTATAGAGTAAGGGATAGCACAGAGGTTAGCACTGCTATGTCACGTCTCGCATTGTTATGCAGTTCAGTTCACAGCCGTAGTACCTTTAGCCTAGCATCTAAATGTCTTCTGTCTGTCCATGTGGGATTTTACTTAACGTTCTGGTTTTGTCTCATATCCCAAAGACATGCTGATAGGCAAGTTGTTGGTCCTGTAAATTGCCTCTATGTATACAATGTATACATGCAATGTGTGAGTGAGTGTTTACTCATCTTGCAGTGGACTGGTATCCAGATCAAGATTAGTTCCTCTAACTTTTGCCCACTGAGGGCTCTGGCTTTCTTGCAACCTTGAACAGCACCTGTTGAAATAACAATGTAGTCATTCTTATGAAAGCATGGAATTTTATAGGACAAACCATACCCACAAACAGCGCAAAGCACTGGGCTTCACTTTTTTGTAAAATAAAAGCTTATTCTTGTAGAATTTGATGAGTTTATGCTGTTTCATATAATATCTAGTTATTTCAGACAAAAATTTTGTTTAATTCACTAATTAAATAAAACTTGTAAAATATATTTTTTTTATAAAATCTCAGGATACTTGCCATTTTTCACAGGATACAACTGACACGGGACTGTCTTGCATAAAGAAGGAGAGGTGATAAACCCTGTATAGATTTAAAATAAGACACTTAGCCTAATTTGTGGGAGACAGCCAATGGGAAGGGCTGTCAGGGTGCTGAATGATCTTGTCCTGGGCATCACACATTTATGTGGTTTGAAGGCCATACCCACTGTAACCTTTGTCCAGTCTTCTCTATCACCACTACCCTCCTTTTGGGTGTATTTAGTTACTCAGGCTCTTGTTTCAATGATAAAAATCTGACATTTTTATTAAGGCCAAATTAAGTACTGACCCTTTGGAAATCCTGAATAACATTACCTGTTTTGAAAACTGCCCAAATAGTTTATCAGTGAAGTCTGTCAGTTAACCAATTGTTATTCTATTTCATCTCCACTGAATCATGATCAGTAATTTTTAATTGACAAAAACCTGTAGTAAAGTGCCAAATGCCTTAATCAGGTCCAGACATAATACATCCACAACCACCGTGGTATTTAAGAATGACATAATGGGGCAAAAATATATAACTGATACACAAGACATTCTATTTTTCATGAAGCTGTGCTAATCAAATGCTCTTCATGTGCTAAATTCAGCAATCACTGCATTAAAGAGTTTGTTCTACTTAGTCTCTGTTGGATGCACTATAACAGTAAGAGCAAGGTCTAATCACGAGGGCAAAACCTGTGGCCTAAATAATTAAGGTGCAATTTATTTTATATCTGAAAGAGTTGTGAAGTCAGTGTACCATAGTTGCACAACAGTGGTCATTATTTAGGTGAAATAAGAGCAAATGCATTTTCAACGTACTTACTATAAATGAGCTCTGCAGGCTGCTTTTAGCAGACCTAATCAACAATATTGCTGTTTCTCAGTAAGAGGAGCAGAATGGAATATAACAGGGGTTGCTAGAGAAATAAAGCTGCAATGCCTGCCTGCTGACTTGATTATAAAATGTTTGAAATTAACTGCTATTCAGCCTAGTGCAGATTTTCATCTTACGTGTACAGGATTCCTGTCATATGAGTGAGACTCCCGTGTTGTAGTGTCTGTCTGTCTGATCAAGCCATATATATATATATATATATATATATATATATATATATATATATATATATATATATATATGCACACACACACACACACACGCACACACACAAATATATATATATATGGTCTGTCTTATAATAAACAAGAAAGCTGGGCAATAGAGTGCAGAGTTCTGCAAAAAGTGAATATTATGCTGGTTATGTTCTCTGCAAGGGACTACATAAAGTATAGCTGTGCTGTCTAGGAGAGAGAAGTATTAATAATAAATGAAAGACCTTGCTACTTAATTATGATTTCTTTTTCCACTCTCTGTATATAGCACAAGCATCCTTGCTACTTAATTATTATGATTTCATTTTCTCCCCTCTGTATATAGCGCAAGGATCCTTGTGAAAGACCCTTCAGCTCAAATGTGATTTCTGAAACTGTAACTAAACAATTATATGTGGAGTCACATTAAAAAAATGTCTCAGCTTGAAATCAAAATTTGTTTCATGAGTCTTTGTTCCCTACTGAGATTAACAGGGATGCTGGATACTAAAGTTTACTATAAGCAACTGCACTGAACTTTAAACTTGCGAAAGCACTAATGCAATCCAAATGCCAACAGCTCACTGTTAGGTACACGATCTCTTGCAGTGTCTGAAGATTTGCTCCACTACATCTAATTTGAAAGACACTAACTAGTACAGCTCAGGGCACAGCTGGAGTAAGTTTTGATATTACATACCACCATCTGTGAAGTCTGTTACATGTCATCAGGCTGGGTGATAAACTAAGAGAGGCCAGCCATTGAAGACTCTCTGATGTGTGCAACTGCATTAGTACAAACTATTATCCAGAATCCTGACAGATGGTTGTGGCAGGCTGTTAGTGCTCGACAGGTAACACTGCTTAGAAGACCACCAGCAGCTAAGGAATATACTAAGTGTAATGCAGAAACTTGGTTTGACTATTTACGAAATCACTCTGCATTCTAATAAAGGGATGAGCAGAAGGAAGCTAATTTACAATAATCAAATGAGGAAATTAGTGAACTCCAAGCATGGCTGGAGACAGAATGATAACCACGTTAAACACAGAAGTGAAATATTTTCTTCAGTTCTTCACGAGAGATTAGAAGCGATTATGACAATTTACAATATACAGAGGCTAGGTGCTTGTCTTACCAACAGTAGCTTGACAATATAACGCTCAAAGACGAAAATAATGTTATTTCAAGATCAAGGCTTCTCAGGGTATAGGTACTGAACATTTCTTAACAAACCTTCTTCAAAATATAAGACTAAAATAATCACATTGACAGTAAATTGCCTGAGCCTTCATTCAGTGCCTTAACTAGATGGAGCTGAAAGCATAATTTATTCTGCCTTTATTCCAAATAATAAAACTGGATTTAAATTTATTCTACTATTACCCGGGCAACATCTTCAGAATACAGCATTTCTTGTAATCATTTAATTGGTCAACTTCCTACCTACAGCATTTGATATCATTGCAAGCACTTTGGAGCTGCAGCATTTATTTTGTCTTTTCTCAGGTTTAATTTCGTAAAAATCTTCAGATGTTATTTCTGATGCTGTTGCAGGATTGGACATCATTCCTGAGTTGTGGCATACTTAAGGTTTATGACATTACTAGCGCTTCTTTACAAAGTGCTCTTCTCAGCATCTGCAATGTATTCAGAATTATCTTCTTATAAGGTACACACACACAGTTACCCGTACTTGTATCTAAGTAAACCTGAAAGTTATTACCCCAGACGCTGCAAGAACTATTTAAATACTCTGGTTGTGTTGTTTCCAACCTGCTTTGGTTTCAACTTGTTCATCCTGACATTGTAGGAACACGATTCATTGTAAATCACTAAGGGTGGATTTTCAGTTATTACTGACACTGTTATCCTTTGCTGTTCAATAACCAGGCAGACTGATTCATTGTTCTCAAAAAAGAAAAAAGAAAAAAAATTTTCATGAGATGAAATCTAGAAATTTTCAAATGTCATTTCTATTCTAATGTATACACACACACACACGTGTGCACACACACACACACACACATATATATATATATATATATATATATATCTGTGTGCAAAATTAAAACAGCAAGAAAGACCTATCCAAGCTAGAGTCTTCATTGTGTAACACCTGAAATCTCTTGTAACGGAGGCCCATGGGACATATGCAAATGAACCCATAGTTACATACCAGTGTTTCAGCTATATGACTTTTGAATGCCCATGGCTTTTCTACTTTTTTGTCTTTAGTGATACATTCAGGCCATAAAATCCAAACCTCACTAGCTGTAGACATGCTATGTTTCACCCTTTTCTGATCACATCAGTACCACATACGTGGATTGTTTGGCCATACTTTAGAAACACACAGCTTAAAAATAAGTCTGATGGCCATAAACATTATGATCATATTTTAAAAGTAACTTGATAAATAATTAATGAAGACAAGATGATTCTTTGTAATGACAAATTGAAAACGATTTTGGCATTCCTTGCAGACAATCTGTGTCCATGTGTTTAAAGCAGAATTCCCAAATGTGCTGGACAGTGTTAGAATAGGTTCATAGGTTGGTACTAGGCTATCAACCCTAGGGCCTATACAAGCCTAGCCATAACAATTCCCTGGCTATTTTTTCCCACACTATTTACTTCCCTGGACCCCTGTCTAGCAGGGTAACTGACGTGATCCCCGGGGTGAATTTCCTTTCTCCCATCCAATCGTCAAGGTTCCTTTTGAAGAGGACCAAAGAGGCACTCTGCTTGACATGTATGGGCAATCTATTCCAGAGTCTGGGGAGTCTCTGGGTCAGGAACCTATCCCTTCAGCATGTTTTGTTTATTGTGATGACAAGGTTTAGATCCGTGGAGCGTGTGGCTCTGAGGGATTGGGATTTCTTTAAGTGTAGCATGTCCAACAGCTCTGGGTTTGACATGGCCTTGTATGTTAAGCAAAGATCGCCTCTGAGTAGACGATATGCGACAGAGTATAGCTGGAGTTTTTTAAGGCAGTCAGTGTAGGGCATCTGCTTTAGGCCTGTGATTCTTTTAGTGAGGTATTTCTGCGGCCTTTCCAGTTGTTGCAGATGTCTTGAGAGGTACATACCAAACGGGGCATTGTATTCTATAATGGGTCTAATGTGGGATGAGTACAGTAGTGCTTTACTACACATTCATATGATTAAAAGATCGATATGACTGCACTAACAGACATCACTGTTGTAAATTCAGATAAATAATCAGCAACACAGAATCATCATTGGTGTAGAATTGGATAAAGCACCATGATATTGCAAGAGGCAGGCAATTTCTCTTTCTGTATTTCAGATGTGCACATGTGTGCATGTGCACACAACACACACACACACACACACACACACACACACACACACACACACACACACACACACACACACACACACACACACATGACAGTTTACATAAAACAAACAATACAGGTAACAGACTTACAGTACTGTGTAACACCTTGACTGTCTCATGATTATGGTTCACATGGATGAAGGCTGCATTCATTCAGCTTCAGTATAGCATAGGTTCGTAGGTAAGTACTAGGCTAGCTGACCTTGCAGGCCATTTTAAGCCTAGTCAGCCTTACCCATCCCATGGTTGATAATTATATATTACCCCTAATGAGAATAACTAGCATCATACCATATATAATTTAAAAAGTACAGGAAGCAATACTGGGGTAAATTTTCTGTTTCCCATCTATAGATTCAAGTTGTTCTCGAACATAGATAAGAATGCACTTTTTTAATGTGGATGGGGAGTCTGGTCGAGAGCACGGACATTCTCTGCAATATATGCCTGTCCCACCAAAGCATTTTGTTGCTGTTGCAGAAGAGGTTTACACCCCTAGACTGAATATTTCTTATGCCATTTGACTTGCTAATGTGCAGTAAATCCATTAGTACTGGAAGAGAGGATGCGCTGTATGCTAGACACATGTCACCTCTTAGTGGTCTGCAGGATATTGAGCATATGACAGGACTTTGAGTCAATCCATGTAGGACATGCTGTTTAGGCTTTGCAGCCTTTTAGTAAGATATCTTTGTGGGCACTCCAGTTGTTGCATGTGGCTGGACTGATACATACCAAAAGGGGCATTATATTCAATGACTGGCCTAATGAAGGCTGAGTAAAGGGCGACAATCACATCCCTAGATCTAGACACAGTCCCTTTGTTTATAAGCTGTGCAATACAGAAGGACTTTCTTACAGCAGTGGACACACATGTTAACCAAAGGGTAGGTCATTGTCCACATAAATTCCCAAATCCTGAACAACCAGGGCAACTCTTAAGGGCGTGTTGTCAATGTGGTAGCTGATGAATGACTTCCCAAAGGATACAGTAATACATTTTTTGACATTTAGTTTCAGTCCATGATTTTGGTACCAGTTATTTATTTGGAACAAACCTTTTGGCAGGATGGCCAAATCATTTGGGGATTCAGTGCCTACTTCTAGCAGTCATCCTGCAAATCTAGGCAGCTAGAGCCCTTTGGTACTGACTTTTACTTCAGAAAAGTAGATGTCAAACAGGAGAGGTCCCAGTATTGCATTATAGTAAAGTACAACATACCAGTGTTATGTTAATTCAAAGTGTGTGCACTACCTGCCTTGGTTCCAGTGACCTTTCTTTTCTATATACTGCACAAGGAATAACATCTGCTTCAGTCACGGAATAGTCATGCAGCCAACAGAAATGCTTTTAAAATGTAAACTCTGAGTGCGTGTCTCTGAGCAAGAGACAAATATGTACCAGCAGAACAGCAGCAAGATAAGTAGGAATAACAGGTCTATATTACAGCATCGAAAATGCCATTAATTAAACGGCATTATAATCGAAAATGCTGGTAATCGAAGTCTGTTTTGTGAGATCGCGGTACAGTGCATAATGGCCCGAAGGTCTGAGAACTAGAAGCCAAATAAGAGAGTGAGACCATCACTGAGCCCTGTGTTATACCACTGTTAATGTTTTTGTTTCATATGTTCATAGATTCATAGGCTCACAGGAGGTTACTAAGATAATGGTCCTACAGCCTAACCATGTTAATTCTGAGTTGCCCCAGTTGTCCTTGGTTAGATGGTTGACATTCACAGAATGAGTCTGTGATCAACACTGACTAGCCCTGTCCATGAGGGACATGGGTGCCACCCAAATTTGCAGTCACCCATCCATTTGTCAAGGTTGAATTTGTCTAGGGTCAGAGATGAGCTCTGTTTCACGTGAACTGGGAGTTTATTCCAGAGAAGGTGCAATCTCTGGAAGATGTATGGATCTCTCTCTCCAACATTTTCTGTTTATGTCACAGGATAGGTTAAGATCCCTAGAGTGTGTGACGCTTGTGTTATTTGATTTGCAGATTTGCAGTATTTCCATTAGGGCAGGGTCAGAGATTGCCCTGTAGGCCAGGCACAAGTTGTCGCTCAGCAACCTATAGGAAACAGACTACAGTGACTGGGCTTTCAGTCTATCAACATAAGTCTTGGATTGGAGGCCCTGTATTTTCTTGGTGAGAAACCTCTGGGGTCTCTCCAGCTGCTGCAGGTGTCTGGTGAGGCACATGCAAAAGGGAGCATTGTACTCTATTAATGGTCTGATGAGGGTCAAGTACAGTGGAATTATAACATCCTTTGACCTGGATGCAATGGCCTTATTTATGAGATGTGCAATGTAGAAGGCTTTCCTCACCACTGTAGAAACTTGGTGGTCAAAGTTTAGAGTGCTATCAACCTGTGTTCCCAAAACTGTGGGTTTGAACTTAGGGTGGTGCTGTCAGTATTGAATTAGCAGGGAATTTCACTTTACCAAAGTGGATAATAAAGCACTTTTTTGTGTTTAGTTTTAGTTTGTGGGTCTGGCACCAAACATTTGTCTTTGTTAGCCCCTTCTGCAATATGCTAACATTGTTGGGGGATTCAATGATTGCACCCAATTTGCAATTATCAGCAAATGTGGTAAGCCAAGGGCCATCTACTTTAGCCTGGACTTCCAAGAAATGGAATCCAAACAGTAAAGGGCCCAACACAGATCAGTGTGGTACCACACTGGTGACTGGTCTACTGGTAGAGGTGTAGTCACCAAATTTGGCAGTATGTGTTCTGTTGGTGAATCAACTGGATACCAGCCTAGAGATGTAAGGGTTAATCCCCAGCTGGGACAGTTTTTCAATAATACCTGAGTGGGGATTGTGTCAAAAGCCTTGGCTAGGTCAAGGTAGGCAGTATGCACTGTCTTTCCTTCACCCAAGGCTTTGTTGAGTTTCTCAAAGAAGTCTACCAGGTTTAACAAGCATGATTTACCTTTAACAATGCCAGACCGGGTTGGGTCTAGAATTTGAAGGTTGCCTATGTCTTTGTTGATAAGGTCCATAAGGATTCTTTCCATGGCCTTGTTGATGAGGATGGTTAGACTTATGAGTCTGTAGTTCCCAGGTGCCCCCCCCCCCATTTGTGTAAGTGGATTACTGTTGCTGTTCTCCACTCTGTTGGAACAAAGTCAATTCTTAGGCTGTGGTTAAAGAGGGCACCAACTGGGTCTGCTAGGTCCTGTTTTAGATTGTTTAGTAAGCAGCCTGAGATGTTATGTGGTCTCATTGAAGCTGTGTTTTCAGCCTCGGAGAGTGCATATATGACCTGATTTCTAGAGATAATAGGCAGAAGACAAGTGTTAGGTATGATTTGGGGTATGGCAGGTAGGGATAGGGGGTGAAGTTTGCACCAAATCTGTCAGCTAGCAGGTTGGCAATTTCCTCCGGTATAGAAGGAGTGGTACCATCCACTACCAGTATGGCACACAGCTGGGCATTCTCTTTTAGATTTCAGATGTAGTTAAAGAATGCCTTATGATTATCCTTAGTTAGGGATGCTATTTTAGCTTTGTAATTAGCTTTAGAGGGCATTACAAGATTTCTGATTTGGTTGTTCAAGCTGCGGAGCAAATTCTTCCTTTGCTGAGTCATTTCCCTCTTGGTTTTAGACATAAGTTTATTCCTCTTGTTATATAACCTATTTATAGTTAAGGTCCACCAGGGTGGCTTGCTTGTTTGGGAGGACCTGGTCTATACAGTTGCTTAAGTGTTTATACAGGACATTTGTGTACATCTTTGTATACAGTAGGAGTCATTGTTGGATGTGATTGAGGGAGTTTGAAACTTTTTATACCATTGCTTGGTAGTCTGTAGTTTGGTTTGGAAAAACTTTTTAGTTTTTTTTGTTCCTGTGGGGGTGTCATGTCCAATTGTTACATTGAACAAGACTAATTTATGGTTTGACCTTACCAAGGAGGGCATCACACGGGGGGGGGGGGAGTCCAGTGACCTCCCCCCAGTGTTGGTGAGTACTATGTCTAGGACATTTGAGTCCCTTGTGGGTGTGCTGACTATCTCTTCTAGAGCATTTATATTGACAAAGTCCAGGAATCTTTGGGCGAGCATGTCTATGCTTGTGTATGTCTTCCTGTTGATGGAAGGGTAGTTGAAATCTCCCATGACCGAGGTGTTTGACTGTATGGTTAGTGACCCCAGTAAGTCCAGATATATGGTGTGCTTTTCTTGGTTAATGGTGGGGGACCTATAGCTCGCAATGATGTGGTAGGGTATTTTGCCTATAGTTAATTGGACATGGAGTAGTTTGAGAGAGTCATACTGTTTGACCAGTCTTGAGGTGTACTTGGCATTAATGAAGATGGATACTCCTCCACCTTTAGTTCTTTCATGCTCATTTAGAGGTCTGAACATGTGGAAGGCATTGTAACCTTGCATGGCCAGGGTGCTCTCCGCTGATTTGAACCATGTCTCAGTAACTCCACAGACATCAGCACCTTCTAAGGTGAGGACTGCTTCCAGAGATTGCAATTTTCTGTTTAGACTCCTAGCATTAAGCAGCAGAACCTTGAGTTCGTCATGTGTTGATTTTTTTACGTTGGAAATTTTGTTCTTTTGACATTGCCTAAAATCAGTATGGGGAGGCAAGCACCTTTGCCAGTATCTGAAAGCCTAGAGGAGTCAGGAGCAGACCATCTCTGGCAAAGCAGCATGGACTGTCAACTATGTTTTCCCAGGCTGACAGATACTGGATCCCCCTGGACTGACACCAGAAGCTAAGCCAATTGTTGAAGTTGATCATTTTATGTTTATATTGTGGCATCATCCTGGATGAAGGTAGAATGCTGCTTAGGGGTAGGGTCATATCTGCATGATTCACATAATCTAAGAGTTCAGTCATGTCTCTCTTCTTATAATCCAGAGATGTACATCTCAAGTCATTCACTCCAACATGAACTATGACAGAGACATAATGGTACTTGTTGAGTGACTTGAATGCATGCGTCAGTTGACAAATACTGGCACCTGGCAGGCAGCTAATCTCCTTATCCAGCCTGGTCAGCGGGACATTTGTATGTCTCACTATGGAGTTGCCTATGACCGAAACATTAGGTTTTGAGGTGTTTTACCTTAGAGGCTTATTTGTTGAGACACTGGTGTGTGTGTTTTTATGTGTAGTGGTTTCTGTTTGCATTGTAGTATGTACAAGTGGTTTACTTTTGGAGATCTCTGATCTTTTAGTAAACTTCTAGTGAGTACCTCCACATATGTGGGCTTATGTGTCATGTCCTTATTTTGTGTGAGAGGTGAAGTGTGCTGACAACTTATGTGATGTCCGGTTTGTTGTTATGTGCGAGTATTGATTCCAAATTCATAGTGCAATTACATCTCTCACATAGGGTATTTGTTTGTTTCAGAAGTAAGTGATTGCCAGTATATATGAGGCAATTACAGCATTGTCTCAGGATGCTCATATCAATCAGGCTGGCCAGAGAAATTATGGGAAACTGCCCATCCATTATAGCAGGTTTTTAATGTATGTACTATTAGGAAAGGGAGTGGGCTAGTTAGACCAGTTTTTGCACTCAGACTAACAAAGGGCTTATTCTAGTGAAGGCCAGGGATGATGTGTGGCAATGATGCTCAGTGCACAGCTGAGTTGCCAGTAGAGCAGCAGAGAAGCTTGGGAGGGTTCTACTGGTAGATCTCTAGGAAAAATTATGTTTCAAGGCATTTGTGACCATACAGGGTACCGTTAACCCCTGACGCGAGAAGTGCAGCAATGTAAAAATATGAGGCTTAAATACTGGAGAAAATAAACACATTTAAGCTAATGTACCAATAGGAGAACACACAATGAACCTTCCCCCAGCAATTCCCAAGTCAGAGAAGGCTGGATCTACACTCTTCTGACACAAGGGTGCAGGGGAGATCTTCTTAATATAAGATGGCTGGTTTAGTGCTCAAGTGTATCAATATCAGACTAGATTCAGCAGATCTGAATCTAGTCTATACTATCTGGGGTAATAGTACAGTTAAATCACGTGCAGAGAATGATGCATTCACAAACAGTAAAAAGGAGAAATAATGTACAGTCTAAAAAAGTGAGTAGAATAACAAAATATACTTATTTTCTTGTTTTTAGCCTTGGATGCCAAGAGAGATGTTTTTATTGTTACTAAGTGAAATCTTGAAAGCCCTGACATATTTATTTGCCATTTCTTTGAAACAAGTCCATGAAAGGTTTTTACAGTCAAGCCAATTTTGTGTGATGTAAAATTTTATTAACATGAGAATTATTGTTATTGTGTATATATATTTCTGACTGATAAATTATGAGGAGGAATATTAAGAAGAGAAAATCTTCATAATGTTTTTTTTTCATTGAGGCCCAACTCGGTAAGCCTGTTTTTAAATGAGCTCCACAGATGTGTTATATATTTACAAGTCTGTCAGTAATGCCTGCATGGGGAATAGTGATAAAGGTCTTGGCTGGGTCCAAACATGCAGTATGTGCTACATAGTCATAGGCCAGGGTTAACAGATTTTCAATATCCAGATTAAAGAGATCTGTGATAATACATTCCAAGTTTTGCATATCAGGCTAGTGAGATTAATAAGTCTATAGTTACCATTGTTCATTGTTGAGCCATCCTTGTGTCATAGCATTACAATGGATGTTTTCCAGACTTCAGGAATGTGACCACTGGAATGTTTAGATTAGAGATGTTAAGTAGGGGGTTCAGATAAGCCATATTTGACACTGATAATTAGGCAGGGCCCATGTATAAGGTATTACAAGCTTATGAGACGGCTGTGAGAACTTGTTCTGTAGTAATTAAAGGTGATGGCTGGGACTGTAGAATATGTGAAATAGCTATAACTGTAGGGAGGAGTAAAATTTGAACTGAATTTGTCAGCTAGGTTATTAGTATTTATTTTTCGACAGAGTTTGTTTTATTGTGGACTTACTCCAAATATTGTGGGTGTAAGTTCTTAGCTATCTGACATAGTTAACGAAAGATTTGTTGTTACTTTTGGTTTAGGTGGATATTTTAAGTTTATACTCATTTTTAAGCTTCCAAATTGTTCCCATAATCTCTTTATTAGTTTGCTTGTGTGTGCTCTTAAGGCAGTAATGGTAATAGGAGACCTCTTATAATTATTAAATAGTTTGTAAATTTGGATACAGGAAGTCGTTATTATTTCGGTAAAACTTGACTAGGCTTAGAAAGGCTCCCTGGATCATTAGCCTAGTAACAATCTATAAACTATTTTTTTTCTTTTGTTGTATAATTTATTTATACAGACATTCCACCATGGTGTTTTGTTTTAAATGCTGTCAATGCAGCTCTTTAAGTGGGAGCAAACATCAAAGGCATAGGCAACAGCTTTAGCAATGAGATCCATCAGAGGAGGATTACAGTGGAATTTATTTAGATCAGCAAGTAACTGACAAAGGTTTGCATCTAAGAAGTGCTTAAACATAAAGGTATTTATAGGGAAGGTATTAGTATTAAAGGAAAAGGTCACTGATTTATGGTCTGGTTTAACAAGGCAGCATGATACATTTGGCGATGTGAAAGAAATGGCCATATTTGTGAGGACTAGATCAAGGATATTGAGGCCCCTAGTAGGATGATTAACTGTTTGTAAAAGAAAATTAGTATTTATGATGTCAAGGAATTGTTGGACATGCCAATTGTTGACACAGTAAGTCAGCTACTGTATTGATGGATAGCTGAAGTACCCCAGTAAGAACATGCTGTGTTTAATGGGGAATTCAGTTAAGGTGTTATGATAGCCATCAGGCCCAGAAGACACATAGATGGTGTTCTGTAGATAGCTCAAAACTGGTAAATACTTTTGTTAATGGTAATTTGGACATCTAAGAGTTCAAATATGATGTCCCAAGGAATTTGTAATGAGGTGATAATATAGGTTCATAGGTTCATAGGTAGGTACTAGGCTATCTGCCCAAGGACATTTATAAGCCTAGCCAGAGTGTGTCAGCTTTTGCCGCCCCATTGATTAATTAACTGAGCCTCTGTCAAGAACAGCCAATCAAGTGATCCCAGGGGTGTATTTTCTGTTACTCATCCACTCGTCAAGGTTTCTCTTGAAGAGTGTTAGTGAGGGGATCTACCTAATGTAGTTAGGAATTTTGTTCCAAAGCATGGGGAGTCTCTGTGACAAGAATCTATCCCTCCTTGACAAATACTGATACTCTCCCATAATTCCCAGTATTTCTGATGAAATGATAGGCACTATACCCAGGAATAGAGGGAGAGCTTTCATTGCATTGAAACAGTACCTCTGTTACTACACATATATGAATGTGTTCAAGTTGCAGGACAGGCCCAATTTAGGGCATTTTTGTTAAGTCTCCTGGAACTGAGTAGACCCATGTTAATGTGTTCCAAATTAGGATTTACTAGGTTGGAATGTCCAAGAGACAGACTCTACCTAAAAAGACATTATGGGGGCAGCAAAGGCTGTAACTCAACTGCTATAGTTTTGGTAAGACAGGTGCAGACCATCCCTGGCAAAGTAGAAAGTCTCATAAGCCAACTCATCTCAAGATGACACATACTGAGTTCCCACTAAAATGACACTAACTACAAAGTCAATTAATAAAGTGATTTGTGTTATCTTTGGATTGCGGCATAATTCTATATGATGACAAAACACCACTCAAGGCTAGTGTCTTTCCTGCCTCAGACACACGCATAATAAACTTAAGTCATATCCTTCGGCATGTCCACCTGAGTACAGCGCCAAAGGATATTCAACCACATGTGGACCACTATGAGATTTATTTATTTATATTTGTTAACTGGGGTAGTACACTGATCAATACTGATCCATTTCAAGCTCACCCTGGTTGATCTTAGACACATTTGTCAGGATCTAAGAGCTCTTGTTAAATTGTGGATCCTGGCTCCAGAAAGGCAGCCTGGTGAGGGTGGTGTCCGTATGCCTGACAATAGAGTCACCTATTGCTAAAACATTACCATGGCTAGATACAGTTTCAGTGGGCCATAAGACCTTGGAGTCTGCACCTTTGTGACTCTTAGAGGAGAGCATGTGTACTGATTGTAGGTATGAAGGATGAAGGTGGGGGTGTTGCTGTGTGAACTACCTTTCATAGTGCTTAGCTTGGGAAGGTCAGGCAGTATTCTCTGGACAACCTCAGCATAAGTTGGTTTACTGGAATTGCTCTGATCTGTGTGCTTATGTGTTTACTGACTGTATTCTGAAGTAAGAAGATAGCTTCCAAGCTAAGTGAATACTTATACCTCTCACACATTGAATCGTGAGGTCGCAGTAAAGAGTTCTTGGCAAGCATGAGACAATTTATCAAAATACCTAGTGCTTTCAAGGTGGCTACCGAAGGGACAAACACTGACAGAAATTCCATATTGGCCAGTGTAGATAAAGAGGTATAAGAAAGCAGGATAGTTTAATAGTTTACTGGACTAGCAAAAAGTAATAATATGGGATACACCTAAAGAATACAAGAATATGAAATGTGACTACTGTAGTATTCACAAGTGCAAAACAGAAACATAAAGTGATAGAAGTATGTAGGAGCAGTAAGATAATCAGTAGTGGTGGGAAATTTACATGAAATAGCTTTACCTACTAGGCTGATCTACAACAATTAGTGTAATTAGTAATGTAATTAGTACAACAAGAAATGAACAAAAAGAGGATCCAAAGCACCAACAGCTACAGCTAATCTAAATGAGTAAATTCAAGTGCAGTAGCTGTAAAGCAAATATTTTCTGTATCAATATAGCAATCAGCTAAGTAATAAAAGTATGTCACACAGGTAACCCTGCACTCTCTAGTGCATTACTGTAGTGCAGTAACTTTAAATGCCATAATTAGTAAAAATCAGAAATGTAATGACACCAGTGATCAAAAATGTGCAATCACTAACTGAGACAATAAACTATTTTTATATACCTAGTATCAGTAACATGCAACACTGCAGTATTATCTTATATATTGCCAGTAGTAATCAGTAGTAAACAACAGAACCAAAGCAACAAGGTGCAATAATGCAATATTACCTAATCTTAATACAGTGAGCACAACAAATGTGAACAACAGTACAAAATCAACAAGGTATTAAGTTCTATAGCACAACAGTCAGCAGAGCAACAGTGCCAAGTTCAGCAGCGGATTCAGAAGAAGGGCAGTCAGTATGTTAATAAATTAAAAAAGCGACAATGATTTCACTATATGTAATAACACATTAATAAAACCAGTCACATTAGTACATCTAAGTTGTGACAAAGAAGGCACTGAAATACAATATGATGAAAAGAGTGCCTTACTTGTTGTAGACTAGAACAGCTGTACTGGATACCTAATAAGATAAAAAAAAATATTTGTGCTACTGCAGAAGCATCCTGGTATTTAAAGGCTCTGTG
Source organism: Protopterus annectens (assembly GCF_019279795.1). NCBI lineage: Eukaryota > Metazoa > Chordata > Ceratodontiformes > Protopteridae > Protopterus > Protopterus annectens. The sequence goes on along the minus strand of NC_056737.1, from coordinate 696,518,785 downwards.
CTACAAAAGCAGGCCAATCAAAATGCAGCCAATTTCCCCAAAGAAACAGACCAGTCAAAACCAAGCACTCCAGTCCTTCACTGGAACATAAGCTCAGGTAGCTGCCCTCTAGGACTGTAGGAGTACAGAGAAAAGATATATATATATATATATATATATATATATATATATATATATATATATATATATATATATATATGGGTCTACCTGATAACACCGACATGCCAAAACACCAACAACGAAATAACCGACAGGACAAAACCGAAAGTTCAAAGACACGAAACTTCACATGCCCAACAAACCACAATCCCGACAATCAACAAAACAAATACCTTTCCCAAAAAACACACACACACAACACAAGCACACCAAAAACCTTACAAACCTACACTAAACCTTACATATACAACTATCTATGCACTAACCTTAACCCAAACCCTAACCCTAAGGTCCGTCACTATCGCACACTTACCTTACCCGCACCCTAACTCACTTAATCCGCCACTAACCCTTAAGTCTGTCACTATCGCACACTTACCTTACCCACACCCTAACCCTAACTCACTTAATCTGCCCCTAACCCTCAAGTCTGTCACTATCGCACACTTACCTTACCCACACCCTAACCCTAACTGACTTAACCCACCCCTAATACTAACGTCCATCACTATCACACACTTACCTTACCTACACCCTGACCCTAACATCCGTCTGTATTGCACACTTACCTTAACATGTCGGTGTTCTCAGCGTCGGGATTCTCAACTTTCGGTCTTCTCCGTTGTCGATCTTCTGGTGTCGGTGTTCTCGTTGTCGGCGTTGTGGACTTTTGGCGTTTTCAGGTAGATATATATATATATATATATATATATATATATATATATATATATATACGGGTGGGTTGGGGAGATGGTCAACCCAACTCAGCATATGGTCTCGTCACTAACAAGGGAGTGTTGGAAAGGTCACTGCCCTGCTCAGATACAGTGTACTTTTTGGAGACCCACTGCAGCAATGTTGGCTTGTTATACTGACTCATGTGGAAAAAATGTTAGCATCCAAAATGCTCTGGAAAGTGCAAGCAACTCAATGAGGTCTGCACGTGTACCATGCTTCTCTTCTTCCACCTTCAACATGAAGTAACTGCCAACACCTATGTCTCTTTAGCCCAAACAATACCACCACTTGCTCCAGAGCTTCATATTGTGATGATAGGAGCATATGTGATAGTCTCTGCAATCCACAGGACATATATGGGTGTTGAAGCAAAGCCATTATACTACAAATTGTGCTATATGGCCTAATTGAAATACAGGTAACCAACCATACATCCTTACAACACTGTTGATGTGCAGACCAGGCTCTCTTTGTATTGCATCATAATTCCTGTGACACAATGCTAGGAAGCACAGAGCCTTAACAACAGATGTATTAATAGTAATATGCAACTACTGATAATCTAGCACATATCTCATACATCTTTATGTTACACTTGCAAGAGTTGCATCTTATATTTTTAGTCATTTTATTACTTCAGTGTTGTCTCAGAATTTCCTGCCAACGATCAAATGTATCAGCATTTTCCTGATTCTTTTCCTTCTGAAGAAAACATAAGAAACAGACCTTGTCACTGACTCATGCATGAAAAAATGGACTGCAAAATAATGTGCCTGCAACATCCTGCAGTATAGCTGGCATTCATGATACAACAGGAAAAAAATCACAGACATATCCCATGGTCTTGTGATGTGTATCCAACCAAGTTCCACCCAAGAAAAAATATGGAAGAATAGCCTTTTGTGCTATTCAAGTTCATAGGTTCATAGGTTGGTACTAGGCTATCAGCCTTAGGGCCTGTACAAGCCTAGCCATAACAATTCCCTGGCTATTTCTTCCCACAATTTTTACTTCCCTGGACCCCTGTCTAGCAGGCAACTGACGTGATCCCCGGGGTAAATTTCCTATCTCCCATCCAGTCGTCAAGGTTTCTTTTGAAGAGGGCCAAGGAGGTGCTCTGCTTGACATGTATGGGCAGTTTATTCCAGAGTATGGGGAGTCTCTGGGTCAGGAACCTATCCCTCCAGCATGTTTTGTTCATTGTGATAACAAGGTCTAGATCCCTGGAGTACATGGCTCTGATGGATTGGGATTTCTTTAAGTGTAGTATGTCCAACAGCTCTGGGCTTGACATGACCTTGTATGTTAAGCAGAGATCGCCCCTGAGTAGACGATATGCGACAGACTATAGCTGGAGTTTTTTTAGTCGGTCAGCATAGGGCATCTGCTTTAGGCCTGTGATTCTTTTAGTGAGGTGTTTTTGCGGCCTTTCCAGTTATTGCAGATGTCTTGTGAGGTACATACCAAATGGGGCGCTGTACCTATATCTATGCACCTAGTATCTATGATGGGTCTAATGAGGGATGAGTAAAGTGGGACAATGACCTCCTTTTTTCTGGATGAAAAGCCCTTAGTGATGAGGTGTGCCACATAGAAGGATTTCCTGACTGTTGTGGCGATGTGGTTACTGAAGGTGAGACCACTGTCCACCTGTGTTCCTAAGTCTCTAAGAGTTAAGCTAAACCACCAAGCAGTAGTAGTAGTAAGAAATATTTGTAAATTAAATGCCAAACAGTAGTAAAAAATCTTGTCACAATCAAAATTTCTTCACTTTTTTCAAGTCCTTCATACTGAAACAACAAATAACCTTGCTGAGATTAAAAATAGTGTCACTTCTTAGTAGCAAAACAACAAATCTTTATTGGGTGAAACTTCAATAAATTGGCAAATAAGCACTGTGCTTATGTAAAGAAACTAGAAATAAAATGTGTGTATACATATTTCAAAAACAAAGAAAAAAAATCAACATTCTATTTAACTCTATAGAAACTTAAACTTAATTGTGATTGGTTACAACTTGAATATCTCTTAGAATATAGGTGGTTTTAATGTTCCAGTGGTTATCTGTCTTCCAGCTTCTGTGTAATTGAATGGAGTGTTTGCAGCCAGGAAATTCAGTACTAAAATTTGAATGAGAGAACTTTGGAAGACTTATAATTACACCTGTGAGGATATAATAATTGGGGTCCGTGTGTTTGGTGTTTTTTATAGATACATAAATGTGTACCATTAGATGTTAAACATCTAATCAGCTATGTAGGCTAACTTGTTTAAAACACATACTACACTGTCATGTTCTGTGTGGATGGATGTATGTTTGAAATCAGGAAGGAAAATCTGACTCGGCGAAAAATTGAAATGCTGGTCTGCTATGGGTCTTATAACAAACAACAGTGATAACTTCGTAATTTGGGTTATGTATGATTGGTATTTTTTATAGGAAAGAAATGTTCTTGTTGGTGTACAGCAGAATATCAGTTAAATAACAGTATTTTTTTTTAAATTACACAGGAGGAAAAAAACTAATAAATATAGCTTGTCTCCAGCTCTTTTGCTCATGGTTCTTCAGATCTCCCGCTCGGATGGAATCTTTTAATCCGAAAGAAAACTTTTTGTGCACAAAAATACAATAACTGATAACCAATCAATACAAATCTGTCATTATTTCTACCTCCATTGTGATAAAAGGGCATGTTTAGGTAATGGCTATTGCAGTACTATGCCATGTAGTCCTTCAAATAGAGAATTCATTGCATTCAGATATGGATTAACACTATTTCTAGGTGGCCAAATGACAATATGGCACGTAGAATATGAACCAACAGGAACTCATTGCAACACTGTACCCTGCAAACTTGATATTTCTATTGCAGTCACATGCATCTTTATAGAGGTCCCTACTGTATGCACCACTACAGAGGTCCCCAACTGCATTCTTACTTTTTGGAATTATACATGTAACTTTGTTATTTTATCACTTAGTGTTTTTTTTTTCTTTTACTGAAGAGCAGCCAATGTATTTGTGAGCCTCCATATACAGACTGATTGGCTTCTGTTACAATCAGTGATGTAGCTTGCTTTGTTCCTCTTCCACCTCAAATTTCCTAGCCACCACGCCCTGCCTCTTCAAATTTAGACTCGCTAGACTGCATTTCCCTTAACCACCCTGCTTACACATATTTAAAGACATACTAACCAGATAGGCAAAATTACTTTCTTGCCTTAACCTATAAGATAACTTAAGGGTTTCTGAATGTTTAATTCCTTGCGTATTTGATGGTGCAGTGGTAGTATTGTTGCCTCACAGCTATAGGTTTTCTGGTTTGATTCTTGGTTGGGGTGGCTTCTGTCTGCATCTCCTCTCTGTATTTGTGTGGATTTGCTCTGGTGCCCTGCCATTTTACAAAAGACGTGTCTGCAGTATTAATCCCTGCGTCTCTGCTGAAAATTGTTTTTGTTCTGTCCGCAGTAAAATTGACAGGCATTTGAATTTCAGACTTCAGGTTTCTGAATGTTTAATTCCTGCATAACTGATGGTGCGGTGGTAGTATTGTTGCCTCACAGCTATAGGTTTTCTGGTTTGATTCTTGGTTGGGGTGGCTTCTGTCTGCATCTCCTCCCTGTATTTGTGTGGATTTGCTCTGGTGCCCTGCCATTTTACAAAGACGTGTCTGCAGTATTAATCCTCATGCCTCTGCTGAAAATTGTTTTTGTTCTGTCCGCAGTAAAATTGACAGGCATTTGAATTTCAGACTTCAGGTTTCTGAATGTTTAATTCCTTGCATAATTGATGGTGCGGTGGTAGTATTGTTGCCTCACAGCTATAGGTTTTCTGGTTTGATTCTTGGTTGGGGTGGCTTCTGTGTGGAGTGTGCATCTCCTGCCTGTGTTTGTGTGGATTTGCTCTGTTGTCCTGCCATTTTACAAAGATGTGTCTGCAGTTTTAATCCCTGCGTCTCTGCTGAAAATTGTTTTTGTTCTGTCCGCAGTAAAATTGACCGGCATTTGAATTTCCAACTTCATGTTCTTCAGAATACATAGTAGCACAACCTTTTTTTTTTAGCAATTTTCGAAGTTTATAAGATGAATATTTTAAATTTGTCCCTATTTTTGGGACTGTATTCCCCCATTATTGGCTTCATCCAGGTTTTTGTGCTAAGGTTGACAGCTATGGCAAGAACTGAATTCACTGAATATGTTTGAGGGCTGTATTCCCTCATTACTGGGTTTGTCCAGGTGTTTTTGTACTAAGAGGTTGACAGCTATGGTGAGAACTGAATTCACTAAATGATAGCCATTTAAGTTTCAGTCTTCCTCTTTTTTACAAAGCAGCTGATGTGGCGTAGTGGTATGTTACTCTGACTGTTTTTTGCTCAGGGACCTTGGCAGTAAAATATATGGTGGCAACACATTTTATTCTAGCAACTTTCCAAGATTATACAAGCAATGTTTAATGTGTCCCTGTTTTTGGGCTTTTGACCCCCCCCCCAATACATTTTGTCTTTTCCCAGTTTTCTTGATCTGCTTGAGATGCAGTTGAGTATTGAGTAGATTTTACAAGGAACTGAGAGCTGCAGGGGAATAGAAGTTTAGTGCTTTGGCAAGTTAATACTATAGCACAACAGGCTGTGTACTTGCTTTTGATGTAGAAGGTTGTGGGTTCTACTCCCACAAGGGGTAGATGCTGCTGTACTGAGAATGTTCTCCTTGGTCAAGATACTAGCTATGAGTTCAAGTATCAGTTTGCCATCCATTTCCTCTTGCAATATTATTACTAGCTTATCATTTTTTTAATGTAATATAGACAATTTATTCCTGAGGGGCAACAGACACTTTATTTTTCGATGAAACCATGAAATATAAAGGTGATTGCTAGCAGCAACCACTTCATTAGTTACAGATTTCTTTAATGTGGAATTATTTAGATGACTGACTAAAGAGATTGTGCATATTTACTGATAATGGACTGTAGAATTGTGCATATTTACTGATAAAGGTGGACTGTAGAATTGTGCATATTTACTGATAATGGTGGACTGTGGAATTGTGCATATTTACTGATAATGGTGGACTGTGGAATTGTGCATATTTACTAATAATGGTGGACTGTGGAATTGTGTATATTTACTAATAATGGTGGACTGTGGAAGTCTGAGTAGACTTTTTTATGATAAATGTTCTCAACTGGGCAGTTTTGCCATTATGGGTGCATATGGTTTGTTTCATTGCTTACTGGAAAAATGTTCAAAACAAATTTAAAACATCCTGTAACAAGTGTACTGTATTGTACAAGGAATATAATTTTAGTACAATGAGGAAGGTGTATCAAAGAGCACATGTATGTTTCATATGCAAGGAGCCTATGATTCAAAACAGCCCAAAATTAATCTTTATCTGCCACTGGCAAAATGTATTTTCTTTGAATGTGGGTTTCAATGCTGTTTCAATGAATGTGAGTTTCAAGGGCAGAGAAGTTTTAATGCTAAGTTTTCATTGTGAGACTGCATTGCTTTGTTTAACAGATGACTTAGTGTTTGTGCTGTAAAATACAAAATAAAACTTTCAAATGAAGTCCAACTCATCATAGAAGTAAAGCAGTATGCACATTAGTGTTTATGGTAAATGGAGTGAAATAGCCAAGTATAATGGTTCATTGGAATGGCTGCAGAGGCTCCATTCAACCATTATTTTGTCAGGGGGGGAAGGGCAGCAAACTCAGACAGGCCCAGCTGAACTATACCTCCCAACTGTCCAGATTTTCAAAGAATGAATAGATTTTTGCTTCTTATTTTTGGTTTGTTCATAAAATTTGTAGTTTTAATTCCTAAATGATTTGCCAGAAGTCACTCTAAGTTTCAGACTTCATAACCTTCAGAAAAATGCATGTTAAAGTAAAAGCTGTTCTAGCAACTGTCTCAATTTATACAAGAGCAATTTTTAGTACTGTTTATATGTGCCCCCAATATATTTGGCCTTGTTCAGATTTACTGCATTAACAGGTTGAGAGGTACATGCAAATAAATTGCTTTATAGAATTAGGCATAGCCAACCTCTCAACTGTCCCCAATTTTTGGCTCAAAATGTTGCTCTTCCCCTTATAATCCCTCCATAAAATAGCAATTTTGGAAGAAAACATGGAGGGTTTACAATTAAGAAATAACTGTAATAATCAAAGTTATAGATTACTTGAAATGCATGTAGATTCTTTTATATTTTGTCAGCTGCTCAAGGTAGCAGTACTAATATTAAAGTGTCCCTTCTTTGACAGGTAGCAGCTGTATTGTGTGTCTGTTTTATATTTTTGCATCAATTTTTGTCCATTTTTCATAAAATTGTGTTTTTGGCAAATTAGTGACATCACTAAAGACTGAAGTTAGAAATGACAGACATTTGAGTTTCAGATTTTATACCCTTCAGAAAATTCATACTAATGCAAGACCTATTCTATTATCTTTCTAAGTTTATTAGAACAATATTTAAAAATTGTCCTTATTGTTGGGCCTTTGTCCCACTTCTGTGTATGGCTTTGTCCAGATTTCTTGCTCTTGAGGTTGAGAGGTATGACAAATGTGTCAGGGCCATCACAGTCAGCCAGAGAGATTTCAAATTGTGACATGCTTGTTGCACCCCACTCCCCATGTAGTGACTCTGGATGTGTCCAAGCAAGGCAAGGAGTAGTTGTATCTACCTTGGATGGGGAGGACACACTGCATAAGTACTACAGTGGCTTTTCATCTGTCCTTGATTTTGCAGAATGGTCTGGTTTCTGTCATATTTTTGTACTGTTGATTTATGCTTATTACTCAAAGTGCCTGTTGCTCTGTGTTTTTAAGTAGCAATGCTTTAATGACCATAAGGTAAGCTTGTCTGAGATCGTAAGATGCAAGTAAGCTTTAATAAGCATACTGTTAAAGAATTGCTAACATCGAAAGCCTTTCTGTTGTTGCCATGCAGAGAATACTTGACTAGATAATGTATAAGCCTTGGGTATTAAAGGACAGGATTCCATTATTTTAAAAAGCTCATTACGCTTGTTGGAGACTTCCAGTCATCTCTACAGACTTTACCCGTAAACTAAACAGAATGCCAATCATGTGTGGTCCATAACCTGTACAGTAATCCTTTAAGCAATGTATCTTGAGCTTGTTTCTTGTTTGCTTTTCATTTTTTACTTTTATCATGTTTTCCCCATGAAACAAGTTGTCAGGCAGCAGGTCTTTTGGATAAGAAACATTTTTACAAGTGGGGCATCACATAGATTTCTACTTTCAGCATGTTACTTGGTACTTTAATAAAGCTGAATATATTATAATTAGGACTGCAGTGCAAGGAGAAGTGGTTTGAGTTGAGTGCTTCTGTTTTTTCTTATACTTGATTTTGACTGGCATTCCAGTAATGTATTTAAAATTAATTTATTTTTTCATGCCTCACAACCTTTTGTTTCCATCTAGATATTAAGTAAGCTGTCATGCAGCCAATGCATTGAAATATTTTTATTCTTCTACACTTATTTTTGTCTTGATTGGACTTTCATAATGATGGTTTGCCACCCAGGGGAGCGTATTTAATTAGTTTTTTTGTGGTTTTGTGCATAGCTCCTTCTGGTTGACCACACCCCCTCCCCTTGACCCCACCTATTCAGCTGTCTCCTGCAGCCCCCCTGTGATTTGAAGTCACCAGCCGCCACTGCTGATAACACCGACATGCCAAAACACCGACAATGAAATAACCGACAGGACAAAACCGAAAGTTCAAAGACACGAAACTTCACATGCCCAACAAACCACAATCAAATACCTTTCCCGAAAAACACACACACAACACAAGCACACCAAAAACCTTACAAACCTACACTAAACCTTACATACACAACTATCTATGCACTAACCTTAACCCAAACCCTAACCCTAAGTTCCGTCACTATCGCACACTTACCTTACCCGCACCCTAACCCTAACTCAATCCACCCCTAACCCTTAAGTCTGTCACTATCGCACACTTACCTTACCCACACCCTAACCCTAACTCACTTAATCTGCCCCTAACCCTCAAGTCCATCACTATCGCACACTTACCTTACCCGCACACTAACCCTAACTGACTTAACCCGTCCCTAATCCTAACGTCCATCACTATCACACATTTACCTTACCTACACCCTGACCCTAACATCCGTCCCTATTGCACACTTACCTTAACATGTAGGTGTTCTCAGCGTTGGGATTCTCAACTTTCGGTCTTCTCCGTTGTCGAACTTCTGGTGTTGGTGTTCTCGTTGTCGGCGTTGTGGACTTTCGGCGGTTTCAGGTAGACATATATATATATATATATATATATATATATATATATATATATATACGGGTGGGTTGGGGAGATGGTCAACCCAACTCAGCATACGGTCTCGTCACTAACAAGGGAGTGTTGGAAAGGTCACTGCCATGCTCAGATACAGTGTACTTTTTGGAGACCCACTGCAGCAATGCTGACTTGTTATACTGACTCATGTGGAAAAGATGTTGGCATGCAAAATGCTCTGGAAAGTGCAAGCAACTCATTGAGGTCTGCACGTGTACCATGCTTCTCTTCTTCCACCTTCAACATGAAGTAACTGCCAGCACCTATGTTTCTGTAGCCCAAACAATACCACCACTTGCTCCACAGCTTCATATTGTGATGATAGCAGCATATGTGATAGTCTCTGCAATCCACAGGACATATATGGGTGTTGAAGCAAAGCCATTATACTACAAATTGTGCTATATGGCCTAATTGAAATACAGGTAACCAACCATACATCCTTACAACACTATTGATGTGCAGACCAGGCTCTCTTCGTATTGCATCATAATCCCTGTGACACAATGCTAGGAAGCACAGAGCCTTAACAACAGATGTATTAATAGTAATATGCAACAACTGGTAATCTAGCACATATCTCATACAGCTTTATGTTACACTTGCAAGAGTTGCATCTTATATTTTTAGTCATTTTATTACTTCAGTGTTGTCTCAGAATTTCCTGCCAATGATCAAATGTATCAGCATTTTCCTGATTCTTTTCCTTCTGAAGAAAACATAAGAAACAGACCTTGTCACTGACTCATGCATGAAAAAATGGACTGCAAAATAATGTGCCTGCAAGTGCAACATCCTGCAGTATAGCTGGCATTCATGATACAACAGGAAAAAAATCACAGACACATCCCATGGTCTTGTGATGTGTATCCAACCAAGTTCCACCCTAGAAAAAATATGGAAGAATAGCCTTTTGTGCTATTTGAGTTCATAGGTTCATAGGTTGGTATTAGGCTATCAGCCTTAGGGCCTGTATAAGCCTAGCCATAACAATTCCCTGGCTATTTCTTCCCACAATATTTACTTCCCTGGACCCCTGTCTAGCAGGCAACTGACTTGATCCCAGGCGTAAATTTCCTATCTCCCATCCAGTCATCAAGGATTCTTTTGAAGATGGCCAAGGAGGTACTCTGCTTGACATGTATGGGCAGTCTATTCCAGAGTATGGGGAGTCTCTGGGTCAGGAACTTATCCCTCCAGCATGTTTTGTTCATTGTGATAACAAGGTCTAGATCCCTGGAGTGCGTGGCTCTGATGGATTGGGATTTCTTTAAGTGTAGTATGTCCAACAGCTCTGGGCTTGACATGACCTTGTATGTTAAGAAGAGATCACCTCTGAGTAGACGATATGCGACAGAATATAGCTGGAGTTTTTTAGTCGGTCAGCATAGGGCATCTGCTTTAGGCCTGTGATTCTTTTAGTGAGGTGTTTCTGCGGCCTTTCCAGTTGTTGCAGATGTCTTGTGAGGTACATAGCAAATGGGGCATTGTACCTATAGCTGTGCACCTAGTATCTATGATGGGTCTAATGAGGGATGAGTAAAGTGGGACAATGACCTCCTTTTTCCTGGATGAAAAGCCCTTAGTGATGAGGTGTGCCACATAGAAGGTTTTCCTGACTGTTGTGGCAATGTGGTTATCAAAGGTGAGACCACTGTTCACCTGTGTTCCTAAGTCTCTAAGAGTTAAGCTAAACCACCAAGCAGTAGTAGTAGTAGTAACAAATATTTGTAAATTAAACGCCAAACAGTAGTAAAAAATCTTGTCGCAATCAACATTTCTTCACTTTTTTCAAGCCCTTCATACTGAAACAACAAATAACCTTGCTGAGATTAAAAATAGTGTCACTTCTTAGTAGCAAAACAACAAATCTTTATTGGGTGAAACTTCGATAAATTGGCAAATAAGCACTGTGCTTATGTAAAGAAACTAGAAATAAAATTTGTGTTTATACATATTTCAAAAACAAAGAAAAAAATCAACATTCTATTTAACTCTGTAGAAACTTAAACTTAGTTGTGATTGGTTACAACTTGAATATCTCTTAGAATATAGGTGGTTTTAATGTTCCAGTGGTTATCTGTCTTCCAGCTTCTGTGTAATTGAATGGAGTGTTTGCAGCCAGGAAATTCAGTACAGAAATTTGAATGAGAGAACTTTGGAAAACTGGCATGCTATAAGACTTATAATTACACCTGTGAGGATATAATAATTGGGGTCCGTGTGTTTGGTGTTTTTTATAGATACATAAATGTGTAACATTAGTTGTTAAACATCTAATCAGCTATGTAGGCTAACTTGTTTAAAACACATACTACACTGTCATGTTCTGTGTGGATGGATAGAGAAACTGTATGTTTGAAATCAGGAAGTAAAATCTGACTCAGCGAAAAATTGAAATGCTGGTCTGCTATGGGTCTTATAACAAACAACAGTGATAACGTCGTAATTTGGGTTATGTATGATTGGTATTTTTTATAGAAAATAAATGTTCTTGTTGGTGTACAGCAGAATATCAGTTAAATAACAGTATTTTTTTTTAAATTACACAGGAGGAAAAAAACTAATAAATATAGCTTGTCTCCAGCTCTTTTGCTCATGGTTCTTCAGATCTCCCGCTCGGATGGAATCTTTTAATCCAAAAGAAAACTTTTTGTGCACAAAAATACAATAACTGATAACCAATCAATACAAATCTGTCATTATTTCTACCTCCATTGTGATAAAAGGGCATGTTTATGTAATGGCTATTGCAGTACTATGCCATGTAGTCCTTCAAATAGAGAATTCATTGCATTCAGATATGGATTAACACTATTTCTAGGTGGCCAAATGACAATATGGCACGTAGAATATGAACCAACAGGAACTCATTGCAACACTGTACCCTGCAAACTTGATATTTCTATTGCAGTCACATGCATCTTTATAGAGGTCCCTACTGTATGCACCACTACAGAGGTCCCCAACTGCATTCTTACTTTTTGGAATTATACATGTAACTTTGTTATTTTATCACTTAGTGTTTTTTTTTTCTTTTACTGAAGAGCAGCCAATGTATTTGTGAGCCTCCATATACAGACTGATTGGCTTCTGTTACAATCAGTGATGTAGCTTGCTTTGTTCCTCTTCCACCTCCAATTTCCTAGCCACCACGTCCTGCCTCTTCAAATTTAGACTCGCTAGACTGCATTTCCCTTAACCACCCTGCTTACACATATTTAAAGACATACTAACCGTATAGGCAAAATTACTTTCTTGCCTTAACCTATAAGATAACATACACCAAACAAACATTACAAAAAGTCACTGTTAACTTTTTCACCTCCTGTTTTCTTCCACATAACTTAACTGGTTCTTCACATGACTACATCTAAAATTCTGTAATTCCCATCAACAGGCAAATGTAACACTTCTACATACCCTCATCACACACACTTACCACTAGCTGCACATAACACTTCCATATATCAAGCCACACTACCACACCTAACCACTATATATCACTCCACCTCTCTCTCATAGAAGGATACATTCACAACTAACTATAGCATGGCATATACTTTCACTCATATCCCTTCTTATCACATGGCTGCTTACCTCAGACTACCTGTTTTTCACAGGTATTCCACCACACCCAACTATAATTTCACATGACACACTCAATAATAAACACAAAGAGCAAATTTTTGTTAAATTATCAGAATGGTGGTGCAAGTTCAAACAATGGGCTCTATTCACTATAAAAATAATATACATCACAAAATCTCACTGCTAAATAAATCCAAACTCCTAAACAATACTCTCACGTTTATTCTTAACAAGATTATACCTTATAATCGTAGGCAACATTGAACTAAATCCATGCCCTATAACAATAAACCAACATGTTTTACTATATGTTCACAAGGGCACAACTTCAGTATAGCCTTAGCAAACCTAAATAGCATTAACAATAAATGGTCATGCCTTAAAACCATCATGGAAAAACATAATCCAGACACTGCAGCCATCAATGAAACTTGGCTACAGGATGAACACTGCAGCTTAATTTTCATAATAAAAAATTACAACTCTTTTTATAATACCAGACCAGAACATGGGGTAAAGGGAGGGACACTACTTCTTGTCAAGAAGCATAAAAATAGAAGACACTTTGCTTCAGGCATGTTCTTCCACCAAATATACTGATCCAAACTAGCTAGTGGTCCAAGTAACCTTTGGAGGTGCCCTGAAGATCAGCATTGTTGTTATTTATCTTCTTCCTGCATAATTGCAATTATATGATCGCTATCTGCTCCCTTTATCACTATATCAGGTAAATCTAAACTAATTATTCTTGGAGATTTCTGTTTAAATTGGCTGGGCACTCAGAAAATGCACCTATAACAGTCTTTCTGAAAACATACCTGTTGAATAGTGTATGTTGTACCTTTAAGAAGCATTTTAAGAACAGCATGTGCATATAAATAGCAAGCACATGCTAGCTTCAGTACCATTTTGAGAATGCAGCCAGAGAATGAGCATGTATGAGTGTAATAGCTAGTCTGTTTATAAGTTTAAGTTAAAGTAATTAAGCCTCACTCCTGATGTGTTTGTACATAATAAAGCTGCTTGAACAGAACCCACAAATCCAAGTCTGTTTTACCCTGATGGGATGAGCGATATGGTATCAGAACTGGGATTCCAAAGGCTGCTTTTCAGAGCTATGAGGTGCAGAGTTAACAGTGAAGGTAAACTAAGAGAACCGGGTACAAAAAAGGGCCAGAAATGAACTAAAGGTAGTGAAAACTTGCATGACTGATTTATTTATTAAAAAGATAAAATGGAGCATTACAAGGGCACAAAACGCATTATTAAACAAGTGAGAGGCACAAAACGTTTATTAATTAAAATTAAGATATTTGATAAAACGATTATCAAAAAAGCACATAAGGGTATGGAATTACCTTGGAATTGCAAAATGAGCATGTTTAAATTAAAACAAGCATATTTAGAGTCAAACGAGCACTAGAAAGGTATAATGGCCATAAAAAGAGATTAAATGAGCAAAATGAATATAATAAAGGGCAAAAAGGGCACATTAAGCTTAAATAAAGCAAGTAGACTGCATGTTTTTTTGGCAAAGTGCTGTGTTTTGGCATAAAGTACTATTTTGCTTTGATTGAAGCAATTAAGGGCATAACTGAGTTATTCCAAGTATCTCAAAGTATATAAAAGTGCTTACAGTGTGTGCTTATTACTGTGCATTTATTCTGAAGAGTTTATTGTGTACATTGTCAACTATTTCGTAAAGTGCAGTCAGAATGTAGCCATTTCAAAAAGTTTCTTGTGCTGAGTGTGTTATTCGCAGAGTGCCCCCATTACAATGTTTCTTGTACTGTACAGAGTGATTTAGCAAAGTATAGCCATTTTGGGAAAGTTTAGTGTGCTGTATACTGTTTATTCACAAAGTGCAATTACTGCAAAATGTTTTTTACTCTGAGCTTCTTCTGCCCATTCGCACAGTGCAGTTATTTTTAAATGTTTCTTATATTGATAAGAGGTGATTTCAAGAGTATTCTTATGCCAAGGAGGCTTATTTTGCAAAGTTCAGTTATTCAGAGGCTTGTTGTGCTTCTGGGCATAGTTACAAATGCTGGCATAAATTTCTGGCATATGTATATGTGTGTGTGGTCGTGCATACTTGCAAAAGCCTCCACTGGTATGTGTTAATATAGCATATGGATTTTGCAAACCATTACCACTTGTATTTGATCAGAATATTGCAGAGAACTGGAGAATATTTGAGCAAGAGTATGATATTTTTATACAAGCACCTTATTCTGATAAAGATGCATGCACCAGGGCATTCATTTTGCTAAACCTAGCTGGGTCAGAGGACATTGAAAGGGAGCATTCATTTGTGTATGTACCAGCAGTATATGAGGAAGAAGGTGAAAACCATCATATTGTTGCACAGGCTGAATCAAAGGAAGACCCTGAGTGTTTGAAATGCAAATTCAGTGAAATGTGTAACCCCCAGACAAATGTTACATTAGAGAGGCATTTGTTTTACACAAGAGATCAAAGGCAAGGGGAAACTTTTGCAGTTTATATTACTGACCTGAGAAACAAAGCTAAAACATGTAGGTTTGGTGATTTAAAAGATGAGTTAATAAAGGACAGGCTTGTGTGTGGTATTAATAGTGCTGCAGTGAGAAAGAGTTTGCTTCATGATAGTGATTTAACACTTGAGCAAAGCTATTGAGATTTGTTAAATCCATGAAGCTACAGAAAGGCACACAAGTATGCTTGCAAGTGATGAGTATGGTTTCAACAGGTTCCAGAGCAAATGTAGACAGCATGCAACATGTGGCTGGCAGAAGCAGGCTTAAGTACATGGCACCTGCCACCCCGCCAGGCTCCCCAGGTAAAACCTGTAGTTTTCCAGCAAGTTCTAAGAAAAGGACATGCTCAGTGCAGTACAAAGGTGAGTCAGCAAAACCCAAATCAAGCTTTATTGTTAACGGTCACAATTTTGGTGCCAATCATGAATCTAAAAGAGAAAAATGCTTAGTATTTGTTCAGCACTGCCACAAGTGTAAAAAACTGAACCATTTTCAAAAGTTTTGCAAATCAAGTAACCTCACACAGTTATAAAGAAAAGTCACTTAAAAAAGCAAGTTGATTATATAGAGAGTTGCAACTCTACTTTCTACATAGATGGCATGTCAATAATTGCTGAAAAGATTGATGCAGTACATTTGTTAGCAAAGAACAAAGTGTTTTGCATTGCCCAGATCAATGGTAGATCCACTGAGCTCAAAGTAGACACTGGTTCAAAAGTGTAATGTTATGTCAGTAGACACATTTGGTAAGGTGAGAGCTGGTGAGCAACTTAATGTGGCCAGTTGTGCGAAACTTGTTGCTTAGGGAGGTGAAGAGATTCAAACCGAAGGATCAGTAGTGCTTTTATGCTATTTGACTAGGAACTGTTACAGCTTCATATTTTATGTAGTCTGAAGACCTGTGCAGTCATTATTCAGAGACACCTGAGAATGAATCTGCTTTCCTTTACCAAAGATGTTCATCATATAAGCACATATCCTAATTCCAATTTTACTTAAGCTATTTTCTCAGAGTATTCTGATGTTTTCGGTGACAAGTTAGGTAAACTTCCAGTTGTGTATTCTATGAAGTAAGTCCCAGAGGTCAGTCCAGTGGTCAGACCAGCAAAAAAAGTTCCAACAACTATGCAGAATAAAGTCAAAGCTCAGTTGGATAGAATGGTGCAGCAAGGTATAATTTGTCCAGTCACAAAACCAACTGAATGGATGTCGTCCATGGTAGCAGTCCACAAAAAAGGCTCAGACAAAATCAGAATATGGAATGACCCAAGAGATTTCAACAAAGCATTAAAGAGACCACATCATCCCATGCGTATAGTCGAGGAAGTCGCAGCCCTAATACCGAATGCCACTGTTTTTTTGTCTTGGATGCAAAAGTTTTATTTTGGCAAGTAATGTTTGATCGCAAATCTTCACTACTGACTAGTTTCAGTACCCCATTTGGAAGATATAGATTCCTCAGGATGCCATTTGGAATAAATTCTGCAAGTTAAGTCTTTCAGCTTGCAATGGAGCAAATTATTTCAGGTTACCCTTGTGCCATAATAGTAGATGATTTATTGGTTGAAGGCAATGGTGAAGATGACAGAAATCTTTGGAAAGTTCTAGACAGTATACATGAAGTGAACTTAAAACTCAATCCTCTGAAGTGCAAATTCAGACTACCAGAAATTACATCTGTAGGTCATTTATTTGCCAGCACTGGCTTGCAGCCAGACCCTTCCAAGCAAGCAGCCATTCTTGAAATCCCAGCACCAGATAATGTTCAAGCTCTACAACATTTTCTTGGTATGGTCAACTATTTAGGCAAGTTTATACCAGACGTCACTGAGTTCACAGTGCTTTTGAGAGAGCTGACATGCAAAAATGTTACATGGTCTTGGTTGGAACAACACTAGAGAGCATTTGAAGACCTTAAGCAGAAAATTGTCACCCCACCTACATTAAGGTACTATGATGTCAATAAACCAGTAATTCTTTCCTGTGATGCTTCAAAATTTGGTCTTGGTGCAGTTAGTCTTCATGAAGGCAGACCAGTAGCCTATGCATCTATAACTCTTACCCAAACTGAAATGCAATATGCTCAAATTGAGAAGGAATTTTTGGCAATAGCATTTGCATGTTCAAAATTTCATGATTATATTTATGGTCAAGCTATTCAGATTGAAACTGATCACGGATCTCTAGTCACTATGTTAAAGAAGCCTATGCATTCTGCTCCAGCGAGATTACAAAGAATGTTGCTCAGATAGCAAAAGTACAACTTCAAAATTATCTGTATAAAAGTTAAACTTCATTACCTGGCTGATACCTTATCCAGATCACCCAAAAATACAATGAAACAGCTTAATGCATAGAATTTTGGCTTTGATGTCACGGGAGTGCATAATTTTTCTACCACAACACTTGATAAGCTGAGAGATCATACAAAGACTTATCCAGTTTTGCAAAAGCTCACCCACTACATTAATGTTGGATGGCTATCAAAGAAATCTAGTGTACCATCTGAAGTCCAAACTTATTTTCCTTAGAGATGAAATGTTGATGGAAGATGTAATAATTTTCAAAGGTCCTAAATCTGTTGTTCGTGCTTCCTTACAACATGAACATATCCAGATTTTGCATCATGGTCACCCAGGTTCCGAATTTACCAAAAGAAGGGCGAGAGGACTAGTATTTTGGCCTTCTCTAGTAAAAGACATTGATAAAGTACTTTCTTCTTGTTCAGTTGTTCAGTATGCAATAGTACTAAACCACATTTGCAAAAAGAACCACTTCAGCTAAGTCAAGTTCCTGAACTACCTTGACCAACAGTAGCCGCTGATATATTCGAGCAGAACAATCAGCATTACTTAGTGTTGGTAGACTCTTATTCGAACTGGTATTGATTTACTACCTAATCTAACATACACTTCTGTTATCATCAAGTTTAAATGTCATTTCTCAATCCATGGTATTCTACACAAAGTTATTTCTGATACCAGTCATTTGTTTCAGAAATTTGTAAGAGAATGGGACTTCATATATGTTACTAGTAGTCCAGAATATCCACAGTCAAATGGACTAGCTGAACATGCAGTACAGAGTGCAAAGCAATTACTAGAGAAGTCAGAATGTAATCCAATGTCTTTTTGAATTTACTCAATCTAAGAAACATATCCCATGTCGATATACTTGGCTCGCCTGCTCAGAGACTTCTAGCTAGGCAAATCAGAACAACATTGCCTATAATTTCCAGTTTGTTGAGGCCTAAAGCTAAGAAAAACAGAAAAATCAGAGCCCAACTATTCAGAAAACGTTCTTTCCAGAACTCCAGCTATGATAAATTGAGCAGATTTCTTCCTCCATTGAAAGAAGGAGAGTCAGTGTGAATACAAACAGCGAAAGATTTCGACTGGATCGGTCAAGTAACAGGTATATGTGCCAAGCCGAAATCCTACTTTGTAGAATCTGTGGGTGTAGAGTACAAGAGAAATTGCAGACATCTTCTTCCTGTATCAGAATCAAAATCGCAGCATTGTTCCTTTGATACAGATTCTAGGTTTCAGAGCAATCCAGACGATGCTCCTGTTGCAGAACTTGTCTTAACTTCTACTTCCATTCCTGATGATGTTCCTGATGTCCCCAAAGTTGAACATTCAGCAGAGACAGTCCAAGTTGCTAGACCTAATTTCAATTTTTATGTCACACAATTTGGTCGTATTTCCAGACCTAGTGTGAATATACACACACACACACACACACACACACACACACACACACACACACACACACGCACACACACGCGCACACACACACGCGCGCGCACACACGCACACACGCGCACACATGCGCACACACATTCACACCTTTTTCTGTTAGAATCCAGAAAGGCAAAAATTAGAAAATTAGAATACTGTCTACCATTATTTGCACTAAACTCAGCACAGAAGACCTGTAATTTGCAAGTGTCCACAACCAAAATCTATAGATTCATAAGCCTAGGTAGCCACTCACTAGAAAAGCTAGATGGCTACCAGTAACTGCCAGGGTAATTCTCCAACTTACCTGCCTGACTTGGAAATTATTAAACTGGTCTTGCACACCTCTAGCATACATCCTAGACAAATAAACTACTTTCTATGATCATCCACAGATAATGTAATCCATCTGGCTAGACCACAGCTCACAGAAGCAATTGGTGAAAGAGCCTTCTCAAAGCTTGCTCCCACAATATGGAACTGACTAACACAAAATATCAGCAAACAAGAGAAATTAAATTAATTCAAAAACAGATATTTCAATTACTAAATAATGAATCCAACTGTCACTGCAGTGACACAACCTAACTGTGATATTAAGCAGCTAACTCAGACTTGCACAAACATGGACTAACTTGCTTCTTATCTCTACTAATGTATTTGTGCATATGCATTACACAGCAGCAGTGAATTGTAACTATCTCTGCTTTCTATGTGTGTCCTGTAAGTATGCCAAAATTTCGTGTCTCTGTACTTCTGTATGCTGTCCTCACTGCTTTATACTGTATCCCAGAATTGTAACTGTGCACTGAAATTTGTAACTGCCCTTCTGGCCTGAGTCATGCTTGAAAATATTTTGAGGACCAGCCCACCTGCCTGATTAACAAATTCATGCCTGCATGCATGCATGCATCCATCCATCCTACCTAATCCCTTTTCCACATTTTGCACATGGGAAGTTAATAAATAAATGTAATTGCCAACCAAATAAAAATAAAAAAAGAAATAAACTGATTAGCTTGTATAACCCCAGTTTCCAATAGTCTACAGGCTACACCAGACAGCATGCTCATGCACAGACAGATTTATCATCATTTCTGTTGGAGGGTGGCCTAATGGTTAAAGTGTTTGCCTTATAAACACAAGGTACAGGGTTTGAATCTCACAGGGGATAATTGGCTAGGCTTAAAATGGCTTGCAAGGGCAGTTAGCCTAGAACTAATCTATGAATCATTGTGGTGGTGGCATATTCTTGGGTCTCTAGTAATGCTGTACTGTGCCATGTGGCTCTCTGGGTGGAGAATACTTTGATTTCATGTGCAGAATGTCACTTTTCTTATTATGACTAATGACACATGGACTACATTAGTCAGGAGAAATCCATTAATTCATAGTGCTTTGTTAATTTTAGGTTTCCATTATAATCACCTACAACATTACACAAGTCTTAGACTACATTCTCAGAAAAGGGAGAGGATGCCTACTTTGTAAAGTTTTGGGACAAACAAAGATGTCTAGAACTAAAAAGGTGCTTGAACTACAGTCAGCTAAGATCCCAAAGGGAGAAGCAGTGGTGAATATTAGATTTACATCCAACAGCAATGGGTGATTCTCTTGGACAATTATTCAACTTTACTTAACAGGACGTACAATTGTTCCATAGATGGGAGGCATACAAAAATAAATGGGAGGGGATATGATCTGGTTGTGGAAATGTGGTAGTACTGTGTTGTATCCATACAATTTAACTAATATGTAGTTGTCTTAGGTGACTGCCTTTTAAATGTGAGTCTTGAGTCTAAGCAGGCTGATGAGGATTAACCCGAGATGCTTGCTTCAGTTCACCTCTTCAGTCGATGAGGAATTGATTTGCTGAAACTAGAAGCAGATATTTGATGTAGCTAGAAGTAACTGTATTATAAGAGGTTGGAATATTTAGAAAATGTACTGCAGGTGATTGTTTAATTGAAAAATATATTGATTTGATAATGGAGGTGTTCAAGAGAAAGCCCAAATTGTTCAGAAATGATTTAACTAAATAAAAGGATGTTGGGAAGATGGGACAGAAACTCCTTGGGTTTTCATTGAAAATTGCAATGTTTAATTCATTAGCATATCAAAATTAATTTTGTGTTTCCTGATATTATCAGATATTTTGTCCACGCATAAACTCATTTTTGTTTCTAAAAAAGCACATTTTCGCATTCAGCTATAATCACAAAAGTATTTTTGGCAGATGAAGTATAACGTCTATAAGCTACTATGCTGACTGCAGATGCAGTGCTTTTGTACTCACCATAAATACATAGTGTTAGTTGCATGTTAGAGGCAGAATGCCTTACTTTGAAAATGAGTCTGTAAGATTTTTTTTACTGAATTCACAACTTAAATCAAGTGCCTGTACTTTAGAAAAATAACTTATTTTCTTTTACCAAGATCTCAGCTACTGGATGAAAAGCCTAGACAGATGTCTTCCATGATATCATTCTGGGGATGCGATACTAAACAAAAATCAAAAGAGATTAAATAATACATCTAAAATAAAAATATATACTTTAGACCAAAACAATGATTATCTTTGAAATATAATACATAGCAAATAATGAAATGCTGTGTTACAAAAGGATATCTGTAAAGATGTCTAATATTCTTTAGAAAATGGCCAGAGTTGAACCCAGAACCTGACTGGACAAACTTCAGCAATAATTAGGCTGTTATTTCTATATTAGGCCCTCTAAGAAACAAGATCTATCCCAGAAAGGCAAATTACAGTAAAATACCACTTGGCTGCCCACTGAGAAGCCCCAAAGCACAACTGCTTCCATCTTGAAAAGTCATTTAGCATAGGCAAACTAAAAAGAAACAGAAATGTCCCTAAACAGTAAATCAATAAAAATAACAGAAAAACAGAAACACACCCCAAACTCAAATATGTTACTAAATGTGTATTACAAGGAAATAAAATAAAACAGAATTAGAATTCTGACACAAATTAAACATGCTTTACAACAATATAAACAATACAGACTCAAATTTATTACCTGATCAAGAACAGTAAAGGGTTTCCAAAAAGTGAAAAATAATATCCTGATGAAATTTAAAGCATAAAACCTACAAACAGAAACTGAAGCAGTGTAAGTAGTGACAGGTAATGAATAAAACTTTCCTACAGAGAAAAAGGGCAGTTCCTGTAGCAGAAGAAAATCAGTTACAATAGTCCAAACATGTGCACAAAAGAAAACACTGCATAATGCATATTAAAATATTAATAAAACAGACATAAAAAGTAGCATAAAAACAAAGTTAAATGAAGACAGCAAGCATGCCATTAGCCAAACCAAACCTCACAACACCATATGGGGTCTGTTATTTCCTTGTAATGCTTATGCTGTTAGGTATTATTGATTACTTAACAGATGGGTACATTTGTGGGTGTTGTTCAATGTGTATCTAATTCAATATTTGTAAAGCAGTTTATGTATTACCTCAAGATATATTTTATCACAGAATGCAGACACTGGATATATAGCTTAGTCAAGCCAACTGTTTGTAAGCCAGTGTGTACAGATGGGATATCAGTATGCTCATAGATGCAGTAAATGTCTGGCAACAGAGCCACAAGGGAAACATTTATAGGTTATATTGTTGCAAACATACATACTATTGTATGCATAAATGCACCATGCTCACTGTTTTCTGTGTTGCACTACAATGTTATATGTACACTGCAACAGATGCTTGTTTGTTTTGTATCTCTGCTGGGTGCCTGCAGAGAGCCTGTGATGCTTGTATCAGCATCTCTGACAATGTACATGGTACATATGCTGAGTAGTATGTATCTGCAGGATACATTCACATTCTTTAACAGCAGAAAGTGCATACAGTGTCAGCTACTTATATATGAGCATATAAAAAAGTAAAGTAATGTCTTTCAGCTTTTCCCAGTTAGGGGTCGCCACAGCGGAACTCCGGTCCGCTAATGATTGGCAGTGGATTTATATGGTGCCGAGGTGCCAGCCCGATGCCCAGCCTTCAAGGAAGGCACACCTTTTCACGCACGCACCTACCTGCATGTCTTTAAATGTCACTCAACCATGGGGAGGACATGCAGACTCCACACAGAAGGCGCTTCAGCTGAGAATTGAACAGAAGAACCTCTTGCTGTGAGGCAACAATGCTAACCGCTGCACCACCGCGGCAGTAACACTTATATATGAGCAAATACATAGCAGTATTTCACATTATGAATACATACCAGCACACATACTTGCATATGTCACATTTCAAAATTTGCATATTGGATTCAGTCACAACATTGGAGTACTTGGTTTGCCAAAGGATGGCCAGATGATGAGAAATACAGGTTGTAATTATCAGTAACTGCATTAGGCCATATTTGGGGTCTATGATGCATTACTCTTTAATGCATGATGTTCTGTGTTAATACTTGCATGTTTATGCAATTGTACCTAGTACACACTAGTTCCTGTATGCGTCTGTAGTTATTGGATTGCATGCAGTATGTGCTATAATGGCTGAAAGACACATATGTCACTACATTTTGAGACCAAGGCAGTATTGTGGTAGGTGATAGCTCATTTACATATAGCTTTGCACATATTCTGTATGCATGCACTTTGGATGTTATATAAATTTATTTCTTCTTTTCTGCTTTTTCTCTAACATTTCAGCACTAAAGATTCATCCATGTTCCATGATGCTGAATATGCTAAACCAAGGGGATGAAACAGGTGGCTCATGGACCACAATCTGGACCATTAAAAACATTTTATCCTCCTCAGCATGCTGCATGACAAACTGCTTTGACTGTGAAAATGCATTTTGGGCATGGTGCTGTGGTTCAATAAATCTTGCCAAGTATAGTAAGGGGTGCCTGAACAGTATGGTAAGTGGCCCCTGAACCAAAAAAGTTGGCACAGCTGGGCTAGACCCTATGTGTGTTTCATCTACCAAGGAAGCAATGATAAGTGATGACAGGAATGGGTTCAATGATAGCAGTTTGTGTTCACTGTCTGGTGCATCCACATGCACAGCATCAAAATGAGTAACATTTTGTGTTATGCTGAAGCTCAACATGTTTGCAATGACTGCTATCATGGCCTATGTGCATATGGACAATTGTGCTGTCTGAGGCCTAAACAAGCAGTATTTATCATTCCCTGTCTGTGATCCCATTCTTGGACAAACTCCTGCAAAGTATGCTAGCATTCTGGAATAACCCCAGTCCATCTGTCCTCAACCAGGTATATCAGTATCCATTATCAGTGTGCACCTCCATTTATATCCAATATTACTGTTCACCTTGTATTTCTTTTACCCTTTTTTCTGTCTTATTATTTTGGATCTGGTTCCACACACTGTTCATCTGTAACACCTGTCATTCTTTTCTTTATGAGCATGTCAGCACTCCCCCCATCCCACCATAGCCACTCTTTGTGCACTTCTGCTTCATACCCATTCCCTTACTATTGTTTTAAAAAGACCTACACCCATTAGTAATAAGTTCCTCTTTCCTTGCAAATTGTTTGCCTCATTACAACACGAATGTGCTATTTCTGCTTGATATTCATGCCTACATAGTCACATGTGCACTATTTCTCCTTTATTACGTTTGTCTGTTAGAATTTGCTGTTTGATTCTTGGAAGGGGCTTAGTTTGTGTAGCTATGGCACTAGACAAACAGGTAATGCCCACAGATGTGGCCATGTGGATTCATTTTACATGCTCAAAATGCTTAAATATTGAATTTTAGAATTTCGAGCCTGTAAAGTCAAACGGACGAAAACCACAAACCCAGAAGTGTTGAATGGATTATGTCAAACTCACAGTACGGATAGTGAGTTAGGTAAGTGCACCGTTTTTGGGGAGGATTTGTGTGTGTTTGACTGTGTTGGCATGTTTGAGGTGTGGGTTAGGGTAGGTGTTGTGCAGTGTGAATGTGTTAGTTTTGGGAGTGCTGGTGTTTGTGTGTATGTGATGTGTGTTTGTGCGGGGGGGCTGTGGAATGTGTGATGCTGGGTTGTATGTGTTTTGGAGTGTTGTGTGACCTCGGAATTAGTATATATAAGTGGGGGGGGTGCAGGGGGGTTTGCCCCTGCATATATGAAGGGTAGGTGTGTGTATGTGTTTGGTTGTGTGCGTGTGTGTTATGTTTATTGTAGGGAAGTGTTGGGAGGTATGTACATTGGTGTATGTATGTGTTTTGTTGTGTGTGATGTGTGTTTGATCGGAGTTTGTAGATTCGTGGTTTTGTGTTTCATGTTTGTGTATGTCTGGCATTTAGGGGATTCGACTTTATAGTTTTGTGATACTGAATTTTGATAATTCAGTATTTCAATGCTATAAAGTGAATCTGGCCATGTATCTTGTGCATTATAATTATCTAGTATAATGTGACATTGTTATTTTTCTGTCCCTTTGTAACATGTAAAATACTGCCTGTATGACCTTCTGATCTACTGGACTCTTGATTTTCAGCATCTTTCTGGGGTGTACAACTGCAGTTCACCACATGCATAAATACAGTAGGTTATACAGATAGTTGTATCTGGGTGGTGGTTATCTCTACTTTTTATGTAGTTATGCATGGAGCAATGAATATGGAAATTACATATATCATGTTAGTGGACATAAGTGTAACTATTGTGTCCATAGTATATACACACACACACACACACACACACACACACACACACACACACACACACACACACATACACGTGCTACACATGTGGGCTGTTTGATTTTTCTGCAGTGAAGGGCTGTTCTTTTATAATATGCAGACATGTTACGAGACATATTGCTTTCATATGTTTTTGCTTCTCCCTGACTAATATGAAAAAGAAGCCATCCTAATTTTCTAAACTGGGCTTGTCGTGAAGGTATTTCTTATGTTTCTGTGTAAAGAAGAAAAGTTCTCTTCAGGTTAAGTGCCAAGTTTTTTTGAAATGAGTCATAATGGCAGGGATGTGTCTGAGAACAGTATGTTGCTAATGGCTAGAAAATTCAACCACTGTACAGCTAGGCTTCAATCAGCTGCAGCCTCCATCCAGTTTTTCTCCCTCGCAATGGTAATCCTGTTTAACTTGTTTCCTCCTTAAATATTAAGGATAGTTATTGATAGCTCACTTTCCATTTCAGACTACAACCATCTCAATTTAAGAGCAGCTACACTGTTTTCATTTTTCACAAACTTTTGATTTCTAATTCCAGAAGTCCAGACACTCAGAAGGAAAACAATCCTCCAAGAACTCCCATGTTTATGGTTAAGTTTTTTGAACTGTATCCTGAATGTGCTAAGTGAACCAGACTCTGTGGTCTATTACTTTTCTCAGTAGTTTTGTATTTTGGACTAACTCATCTCTAGTATTATTGATTAATAATATTGCTAAGTTACAATAGTTTGATTGTTGGGTTGGAGATGAAAACACCAGTAGTTTATTGATTGTTCAAACCAGTTTTCAGATTTTGCAAAGGAATGCTGTAGGCCATCTTGCAGCTGTTTGAAGAAATTTCACATATTAGTGTTGTGTCATCTGGTCATCTGCTTATTGGATTATATTTGCTGGGTGACAAGCTACATCTATTTATATATTTATTAAATTTAAATCAAACCTTGCAGAATACCTAATGTTATTTGCTGCGGAGCTGACTGCTCATCAGCTAATGTATACACTGTCTTTGATGGCTATGGTATCTTTTAAACCAACTGATTGTACTGTTTGTGAAGCCTAGTTCCTTGAGTCTAAGTATTAGCATGGAATGTGAAACTGTATAAAATGCTTTGGGCAGGTCTAAAAATAAGGATGCAACCATTTCACTTGAATTTCATCTGAAAGTTAGTAATGATGTTTCTGTGCTATAGCCTGGCCTAAATCCATGTTGTGTTGTGGAAAGTAACTTGTTCTCTGTTAATCAACTAGATGTGAACATATGTTTTGAGTATATGAGATAGAGGGGAATGGATGGCCATATGTTTGTAGCTTGCTAATTCTAGTGATCTGCCACCTTTATGTAAGTGAATAACACAGAATTGTTTCAGTAATCTGAGAACTATACCTTCTTGGAGAGATTAATTCATGAGTATAGATACTGGATATGCAATGGCTTCTGCAGCATTTTCAGATATTCTGCTGGTAGGTTATCAGCTGCAAGACAGGTAGGTTTATGTTTTGAATACTTTTTTTATTACGGTGATAAGTGAAAATGTAGCAGTTTTAGAATGCATGTAACCCACTGATATAGTTGTGTGCATTAAATTTATTAAGGGAATTGGCAACTCTTATGTAGAATAAGCTAAAGTTGCATCTGTGTTATAGTCGTTTAATCTGTGAAAGGGCAGGGTTTGATTTTTGACCAGCTTGTATAAGTTTATTCATTTCTGACCAAAACTATTTTAAAGTTTCAGAGTAGTTTTCCTGTAGACTAGTATAATAGTTTTGCTTAGCCATTAAGATGTTATTCTTACATAGGTTTCATAAATTCCATTATTGTTATAGATTGCTTGTCATTTTTTTCTAAATGCAAATATTCACATATTTCTGCAAGGACTGGCTAATGTTTGTTCTCTGTTAAAGTCATTTGGACAATCTATCCAAAAGGCTCATTGGTCCTTCAGCTAGTCCACTTTCTTTTAATTTCTCCAAGTGTTTTGGGTTTCTAATACCATGATGAGAATGGATACCATTTATTGTTTTATTTTATTTTATTTTATTTTAGTTTGGGCTCTCTCCACCATCTTTTTAAAGATGTGACTCGTCAGTCAATTAGTTGCAGCTCACTTTAAAAGGTGCCCATCCAGAGTGGAAGTCAAGAACATGTTTTACGATATATCCAGGAAGGACACAGTGTTTTATATTTATTTTATGAATCTTCTTCCTTTCTTTTCAGGATCTAAAGGCAGAACTTGTTTATTTTATTTTATTTTATTTTGGGCTTTCTCCACCATCTTTTTAAAGATGTGACTCTGAAGCCATTTAGAGCTGTTGCACTTCACTTTAAAAGATGCCCATTTAGAGTAGATGTCAAAAATCTGTTTTACTGTATATTTAGGAAAGATGCAGTGTTTTATATTTATTTTATGCATGTTCTTCCTTTCTTTTCATGATTTGAAGGCAACACTTGTTTTATTTTAAGTTGGGTGTTCTTCCCAGTCTTTTTAAAGACATAGGCAACACCTATTTATTTTATTTATAGTTTTCTGGTCGTCTAGTATTTATTAATTGATTCTTCAGCCAATTAGAGTGGCTACAGCTCACTATAAAAGGTGAATATCTCAAGCAGATGTTAAGATGAGCAGGAATGGGGATCTTGCATTGATGCTAAGGTGCAAAGATGAGCAAATAAATAAGTGTTTCCAATAGTTACAATTTTGCACTTAAAATGTTAGCAGTAAAACTGCTGCATTGGTTCTTTATAGTGCTATTCATTTATTGTATTTTAGTGGTCCACATTTTATATAAACTGTGGGATTATCTTGTAGAAAGTAGTATATAGTTTTAACAGTGTCTAGTATTGGGTTCCCTACGTTAGACCGACAGCTCGGAAGATCGACACGCAAAACACCAATGCCAGAAGAATGAAACCTCAAAAACATGAAAGTTCACATGCCCGACACACCACAATCCCGACACTTAACAAAACAAAAGTTCACTGTTACACATAACACACACAAAACACAAGCACACCAACAACCTAAAAACCTGCACTACACCTTAGACAAAACTATCTATGCACTAACCTTAACCCAAACCCTAACCCTAAGTTCCATAACTATCGCACACTCTCCTTACCCGCTCCCTAACCCTAAGGTCCCTAACTGTCGCACACTCACCTTACCCGCACCCTAACCTTAAGTCCCTCACTATCGCACACTTACCTTACCAGCACCCTAAACCTAAGTCCCTCACTATCGCACACTAACCTTACCCGCACCCTAATCCTATGTCCCTCACTATCGCACACTAACTTTACCCGCACCCTAACCTTAAGTCCCTCACTATTGCACACTTACCTTACCCGCACCCTAACCCTAAGTCCCTCACTATCGCACACTTACCGGGTCACGCTCACAAGTTACCCCCTGTCGGTATTTTCGCTTTCGGGATTACGACTTGTTGGTCATCTGCTTTGTTGTTCTTCTAGCATCAGTGTTTTGTGTGTCGATCTTCCGAGCTGTCGGTCTAACATAGGGAACCCCTAGTATTAGTAGTGAAGGAATTACACTCATTTTATGTGCTTAAGCTTTCAGTAGTAAAGCAACAACAGTGGCTCTTTATAAGTATTGCTTATTTATCTGTGTGTTAGATATTCCACTAGGCTATAAGTTTGTTTATGAAATGAATAGTGTCACTGCTGTATAAACTTTGTACTTTTTAAACTACAACATTAATAGTATTAATTGATTTTGTTGTTATAGGAACTTTGGTAGCAAAGTTTACTTATATTTTTTATAATAGTAGTATCTCCTGTTTTTGACATTTGAAGTGCACCTATTTTGAATTTCTACTTTATTTTTTAGGATCACATAAACCTCAATAGAAATGCTAAATACATATGCTTTGCACAATTTATTAAATTATGAATACTTAATTGAATGCTTAGTTGCAAACTTTTAGTTATGTACTTACCATAACTTTAGATGTTTGAGATCCATCTCGCCTACATTCTGTACTGATGGGACTCGGCACGCTATACTATAGAGCGAAGTCTCTTATTGGCTGAGCTATTCTACATCCCAGGATGCACCACCACAGCTTCCCCAGATCTTGTTTGTCCGCACACATGCACACACACATAGACTGTTGATATAATATTGCCAGGTGTTTCAAGATGAAATGGCTAAACTTGAACCGTCTGGTCTCTTCTGATCTCCAAGGCAGGGGGAAGGAGGGTGGGTTATTAGGAATGTAGGCGAGATGGATCCCAAACATCTAAAGTTATGGTAAGTACATAACTAAAAGATGTTATGTGATCCTATCTCGCCTACATTCTGTACTGATGGGACAGCGTCCCTAGCACCTGATTCCTGGGTGGCTCACTGGAAAACACTCCTGAGAACTGTGGAACCGAAGGAAGCTCGCCCCCGAGATGCCACGTCCAATTTGTAATGAGAAATAAAGGTGTGAGGGGAGGACCAGGTAGCCGCAGCACAAATGTCACTAATGGCAAGCTTAGAATGAAAGGCTGTCGAAGTAGCCATAGCCCTTGTAGAATGAGCTTTCACTGAGGTTGTAAGCTGTTTATTAGAAAGGAAGTAAGTATGGCTGATACAGTCCCTGATCCACTTGGCAATAGTGACCTTCATGACGGCTTTGCCCAATTTATTGCCTGAAAAGGACACAAACAACTGATCTGTTTTCCGTGTTTGGTGCGTCCTATCTAAATAGAAACGTAATTGCCTGTGAACATCCAATGAGTGGAAGATGTATTCCGCTCTGTCTGAGTAGTTTGGGAAGAAAACTGGAAGTAAGGCAAAAACGGAACAACAAATACTGAAGAAAAACTTAGCCCACAACCAAGGAAAAAGGAAGCAGTTCTCGATTATAAGCTGAAATAGTTTTAATAGCAAGCTTCTCTAAATAAAAGTGGCACAAATCACAAGGTTAAGAATCACACTTTTTTTTTTTTTTTTTTTTTTTTTTTGGAAGTTCCAATGACTGCTGAAGACAAAAACTAGAACAAACCTTGGGAACAAAGGATGGATTGGGCCTGAGGGATACTCTATCCTTGTGAAAAACCAGGTACGGTGGTTTGACACATAGGGCTTGAAGTTCCAAAACTCTTCTGGCTGATGTAATTGCCACCAAAAAAGCAGTTTTCCAAGAAAGAAATTTCAAGTCACAAGTTGCTGCCGGTTCGAAGGGGGAAGAGGTCAAAGCACCTAATACGAAATTAAGATCCCACGGTGGAGCGGGATGAGAAATCGGAGGTCGTAGCAGCCCAGCACCTTTCATGAAGGCTTTACACAACTTATTGCTCATCAAAGGTGGGTCTATACTTTCATGAAAATTAGAAATAGCTGCCAATTGAACCTTGATGGTAGAAACCGAAGAACTTTGATTGAATAAAGAAGCTAAAAACTTCAAAACTTCTGACACCGGGGCAGTAATGGGATCTAATCCCCGGAGTTGGGCCCAATAGCGAATCTCTTCCATTTGCTGTTATACATTTTTTTAGTCGAAGACTTGTGGGCCAAGGACAAGATATGTATGACTTCCGAGTCCAAAACATGGTTCCTGACTATGGTCGGAAGAGGAGGAGCCAAGCTGTTAACCTCAACGAGTGAAGGGACTGATGAAGTTGTCCCAACTGGTGGATCAAGAGGTCTGGAACCTGGTCCAGGAACCATGGACCGTCCAGTGCATATTTCCGAAGAAAGGGCAACCAGACTTGACGAGGCCAGTATGGGGCAACTAAAATCATCTTGCTCTGCAAGTGAATCGCTTTCTGGATCACCCTGGGAAGAAGGGGAACCGGTGGAAAGGCGTACAGTAGGCCGGTGGGCCAAGCTTGGACTAGGGCGTCCTTGGGAAACTCCCCCGGAACTGGGGTGAGAGAGAAGAACTGTTGGCATTTCGTATTGAGAGGAGTTGCAAAGAGGTCGCAACAAGGAGTTCCCCATCTTCTGAAAATCTGAGTTGCCACTCTGTTGTTCAGAGACCACTCGTCAGGGGAGAGAATAGTTCTGCTCAGTCTGTCGGCTATCACATTGGATCTCCCCGGAATGTGTGTTGCTACCAGAAAACGTTTGGTTGCAACCGCCCAATCCCATACTTTCATGGCCTCTCTGCAAAGGGGGTAGGACCTGGTCCCTCCCTGCTTGTTCAGGTACCAGACTACTGACATGTTGTCGGACTGAATGGCAATCATGCCCTGGGGGAGGTAACTGTGTAGTGCTTGTAGCGATAGAAGCACCGCCCTCATTTCCAGTATGTTGATGTGGAGGAAACTCTCGTCGGAGTGCCACTTGCCTTGGACTGACCTGCCCAGGTAATGTCCCCTCCACCCCATCTGGGAGGCGTCCGTAGTCAATGTGGCCACTGGGGGTGGTGGCACGAAGGGTGCCCCTGATCCAGGTTGGAGTAAAGAAGCCACCAACGGAGGTCCTGTTTGCACGTCTCTGTGATCAGAATGAGGTGACTGAGAGGGAGATCCTGATAAGACCACTGGGCTGACAGGAGCCACTGGAGAATCCTCATATGCAATCTTGCCAAGGGAACTAGGAGAACGGTGGCCGACATGGAACCTAACAGTTGTAGGACCATCCTGGCTGGGGCTTGGCATTTGAGGAGCAATGCTCGAACTTGAGACTGTAATATTTCTATCCTCTCTGTAGGAAGATAGACCCGCATTTGCTTTGAATCTATCTCTACTCCGATAAACTGTATGCGCTGAGATGGCAGCAACACAGACTTTGCCCAATTGAAGGTGATTCCTAGGGAGTTTCCTAGAGATATAGTGGCTGCTAGGTTCTGTAAGAGTAGATGCCTGGAGGTGGCAGTTAGGAGCCAGTCATCTAGGTATGGAAACACCTGGAATCCTAGACTTCTCAGGTGAGCAGTCACCACCGCCAAACATTTGGTGAACACCCTGGGGGCTGTGGTGAGACCAAAGGGCAGTGCACGGAACTGGAAATGACTGTCTCCCAGGCTGAAGCGCAAGTGTCTCCTGGACGCCTGATCTATCAAGATGTGATAATAGGCGTCCTTGAGATCTATGGAGCACATCCAAACACCTTCCTCCAGCAGCGGGAGAATGGATTGTAAGGTGACCATCCGGAACTTGGACTTCTTGACAGAGCGGTTGAGTTTGCTGAGATCCAAGATGGGCCTCATGTCCCCGGTCTTTTTTGGCACCAAAAAGAATCTTGAGTAAGTCCGTAATCCGGTCTGGTCTTCGGGGACCGGTTGGATGACTCCTTTTCGAAGCAGCTTTGAGATTTCGATGGCTGCGAGATCCCGTTGACTGGGTGGTGGGTCCACCGGGATGGTGGGGGGGGGCTGAGAAAAAGGGATGGTGTAACCTCCGGCAATGATTCGGAGCACCCATCGGTCCTGAGTGATATACTCCCAGGCCTTTAGGTGCCTCGAAAAATGACCCCTGACTGGCTCCGGAGCAGCGCAGTCGGGCAATCCTTCAGGGATGCTGGAAGGTTGAGGAGCCACGAAAGGACTCGCGGTCTCCAGTGTTGCGGGGGCCTCTGCTGCCTCTGGGACGGCGTCTTCCTGAAAAATTTCCCCCTCCTCTGCCTCTAGAAGGGGAATCATCCTGCTGTGAGGGGTAAGTCTTTTGGGATTTACGGAACCACATTTCCCCCCCTCTTCTAGCCTTGGGATAAGGCCAGAAGGGAGTGGAAAAGCATGCCCCTACGGCAGTCAAAGTCTTACCCTCTTGTTCACAGCGGGTCAAGGTGTCCTTTACCTTGGGTCCAAACAAAGAGGACCCATCAAAGGGAGCGTCGGCAAAGGAAGACTTGAAGGCCTCCGCAAAGTGACACAGGCGGAGCCAGGCTTGTCTCCGTAGAGCAACACCTGTTCCCGCCGCTCTACTCGCCCCCTCGGCTGCATACGAAATGAGCCTCATGGACGAGTTCGATGATGATAAGGTAGCCAGCTGAGAGCTAACCGTCTGGACCAACTGCTCAGGTAGGTTACCAGAGAGGGTATCTGAAAGTTCCTTGACCAGATCCCCCTGAAGTCTGGTGAAGTGCGTCAGATAATTCAGAGACCTTAAAGTAAAGGCTGCTGAAGTAAGGGTGCACTTCCCGTACCAATCCATGCTCCTAGACTCTTTGTTAGGAGGATGGATGGACGTAGACGCCTCTGCCACATCTTGTTGGGTAGCAGATGCCACCACCAGGGCATCTACAGCCACACCTTTAGAGAGGAACTCCTTTTCGGGGGGGGGGGCTGAAAGAAATTTATTAGGGCGAGCTGGCACCGGTTCCACAAAATCCGGGTGCTCCCACGCCCTTCGAGAGATCAAATCCAGAAGCTCATCGAAGGGCGGAGACACCCAAGAGGCGGAGGGCTGAGCCCTGAAGGCCTTGAGGAATACCGACTCCTCAGCAGAAGGGGGTTTGGACTGCTAGTCGCCACGTTGCTTTAGGATTTCTAAGATGTCCGCAAAGGAGACATCATCCGAGGATGACTTGGGGGACCCCTCCGCATCATCGAGGTCAGTGTCCGAGGTGAGAGACTCGTCTGGGGAGTCGACGTGCTTCCTCTTGCACTGTCTCTTCCTGGGAGGTTCCTCCGAAGAAGCCTCGGAAGGACCTCCAGGAAGGGGGGAACCCCCAATGGGGGTGACCTCAGGCCCCAGGGCTCCACTGTCTTGAGACAGGGGGACTACAAAGGAACCAGTCTCCGTGCCAAGGGAAGGTGCCGGAGAGATGGTGGAGGTAGCCAAGGAAGATTTGGCCAAAGCACTCCTCATGGCCCTGAAGGCCGGACCCCCCGAGTCCTGGGAAGTCCGACCCCCAAGGTCACAACAGTAGACGGCACCCCCGCAGCCGATGCACCAAGAGGGAGGCTCGGAACCGAAACCATCGGTCCCGAAGCGTCACCCCCGGGGCCGACCGAGGAGGTCCGTGTGCCGAACTCCGACCCGAAGGTCAGG
The DNA here is from genome assembly GCF_019279795.1 of Protopterus annectens. NCBI lineage: Eukaryota > Metazoa > Chordata > Ceratodontiformes > Protopteridae > Protopterus > Protopterus annectens. The sequence continues at coordinate 696,484,044 of NC_056737.1, read as the reverse complement.
GTTGGAGTAAGGGTCGGAGCCGACCCGAGAACCTCCACAGGCTCCACCAGCACCGACTCCAACGGTGCCGAGGCTGTTGAAGGAGGAACCAAGACAACAGGGTGGACAATCGGCTCCGGAGCCGACTGGGCTGGAGCCGAAACTAACTTTTGGAAGACTGGAGACTGAAACAGCCTTTGAAGCACCCTGTCTATATCCGAATCGGACATCCTCGAAGACCGAGAAGAGACCGATCGGGCCCGAGTTGACTTCTCTGCCGGTTCCGAAAGACTGGGGGACTGGCTCCGAATAGTCTCAAGTAGTATCGGCGCCGAGGGAGATTCCACCAGCACAGTAATTTCCCTCGGAGCCGACGGGGACTTCGGCGCCGAGGTAGAAGAGTCTGGGCGGGCGACCTTTCTCGGCTCCGAAACCACTGGAGCCGGAGAAGGTGACCCGCCTCTCGATGCTCGAGCGCTTGGCTCCGAAGACAGAGGAGTCGAGGCTGGAGGCATCGAGGCAAACCGTTCCGACCTCGGCTCTGAAGTCCGTGGAGCTGACGGAGAAGCCTGCCTTGATTTTTTTGCTGTCGGCTCCGACGGACTGGTCGGAGCCGAAGACTTCTTCTTCCTGGAGGGAGAGAGGGAAGAAGATAAAGCCTCCTCAAAAGAAGGGGTGATAAGCCCCTTCAGTATCAATTTGTTTTTCCTCTCTTGGAGGACACGAGAAGAAAACGCGTGGCATACACTGCAAGACTCTTGAAGGTGCTTAGGGCCTAGGCAATAAACACAGACACACAGACAGAAATTAAGCACAGCTCTAGAAGAGCGCGAGGGCAAGGCCCCTCTAACTAAAACAGGACCTTGACGTTAGAGGAACAAATACCACACCAAAAATTTAGCAACAAAAAAGGGCTGTAACACGGCCCAAAGTAGAGTGCGAGGAAACCCCTAGTGTTTAAGCGGGAACCTAACGCTAAAAAAATAAGTTCACACAAACTTTCACTAAACCACACAAAACAATAAGTAGCTGTTAAAACAGCTTTTTGGGTGAAAATTTAGAAAAATTCTGACAGAAATTTAGTCAGTAAAGAGCACTTAGCTCAGCCAAGTCGAGACCACGTCTATTGCTGTCAATCAGCAAACGAGATCTGGGGAAGCTGTGGTGGTGCATCCTGGGATGTAGAATAGCTCAGCCAATTAGAGACTTCGCTCTATAGTATAGCGTGCCGAGTCGGAGCCGAGGATTGGCTCCAAACCCATCAGTACAGAATGTAGGCGAGATAGGATCACATAACATCTGTATTTAAAGAAGAGTGAAACTTTAGATAATAAATGCATCAGTTTTTACTAAATTAGAAGAACTTAAATGACTGTACAGAGCAAAATTACTTATTCTTCTACTAATTGTCAGTCTAGTAATGGTAAGGCAATTTATACTATTGTTAATTTTATAAAAAATGGATGGAGGATTTAAACATCTCACTCTCTGTTAGTTTTAATAGTATTGAAGTGGGTGATGACCTAATTGAAACTGCAGTTAATACTAGTGTAAACTGATCAACCAAAGACAAGAGGAAAAGAATTAGAAACAAGCACAATAAATACGAACTAGAAAACCTTGTAAAAGGCCAAAATGGAACACTATAAGAGCAGACTTGAATAAAACAGCTTTTATTATACAAGTAAAAGTGAGCGCTTTCGGCAAAATAAATATTAAGCCTTCATCAGACAAACAGCAAGATGTTGAAATAGGACTTATTTTAAACAAATGATGTCATTGCATTGTCCAATCCGAGAAGGTTGCATTATTTAATTAAATATTACCATGGCAACCTTAAAAAAGTAATGCTTGTAAAGTCATTGTTAGATAAAGCACTATATATACAATTAGTGGTTTCATAAAGGTCTAATACCCAGTTAGATGTACTTAACAAAATAAAACACATACATATTTGTATGTTTAACTATTAACAAGTACTTAGACATGTTAGTATTAAAACAATGACGTTCTCATAGGCATCAATCACTAGCATCTGAAAAACATAATATGATAATGTAGGACAAGTTATAATAATAGCGAGCTATCCGCTATTTGATCAACAGAACCTGTAAACTCCTACGCCTAAACCTGACTGCTTGTTGACTGACACGTGTCAAAATAAATAATGTCAGTCAATTTGAAATTATTTTTTATCTTTTATTCTTTATATTTCATATTTATATAATAAAATAAAATAATACCTACTGGTTTTGTACCTGTCTTTAATTCAATTTAAACTAAATAAAAACAATACTAGTTGCATCATAGTAAAATGAACTGTTTTACGGAAAATGTGTTTATGCCTAAGGTATCTGTTAGATTTTATAAATCACCAAGCTACCTGTTGTAAGAAAGCCACTTCAGAACACATTTTATGGAGAGTGCTTCGTTTATACCTGGCATAACGTGCGCTAACGTATTTGCCATAACATTTGGTCAATTTCAAGACAATTTGCCATGGTCCTCCTCTTGTGTCAGGATTTCTTTGTTGTAGAATAACAAAGCAAAACTCATGATCACTATTTTCCATAATGTGCCTTGCTAAGGCATTTGTGACATCCTTCTTTGCAATAGCATACTGGTGCTCATAAATTCTGGTCTTTAACTTACGCTCGGTCTTGCCGATGTAAAATGCTTTGCAAAGATTACACAAAGCCGCATGTGTGACAATTTTAGTTTCACAGTTAAAGTGATAATTCACTTTGTATTCCTTGCCGTTAATACAAAAGTGGTTCCCAACTTTAATGTGCTTGCATTGTGCACATGAACCACACTTAAACATACCCTTTGGTCTATTTGAATGTTGCTTATTCTTGGACCTCTCTAATATAGTTTTAAGATTGTCCCCTCTCCTGTAAGTTATTTTAGGCCTGTCACCTAAAAGAACGACTAAATTTCTATCATTTTTAATAATGTCCCAATTCTTATTAATAATTTCTTTTATTTTCTTGTAGTCTAATGAAAATGTATACAAGAAGCTAGTACAATAGTTGTCCTTAGCATGCACTTTAGCCATAACACCTCCACTTGTACAGGAACTATCTTGGTAAACATTAGGACTATTATTACTATCCTGACCGGGTAATAAAGGGAAAAAATGACCTTTGTCTCTTTTACTAGACACTTCTGTTATAATACTTGAAATCAGAGCAGCAGGGTATCCTCTTGATTTAAACATATTCATTAACTTTTTACATTCAGTTTCAAAATCTTGGCGTCAGTCACCATCGTGCAGCCCTAACGACCTGACCTTTGATGACGGCTCGTTTTGGTGGTATGGGTGGTTGCTTGAAAATGCAACAACGAATTTGAATAGGTGGGCTTCCTGTAGATTAAACTTTTGAGTCTATGATTTATTTTATCATTAACAAGGAGTATGTCAAGATAATTAATCTCGGTGAGTCCTATGTTAAACGTAAACTCCAAGAAGTTCGTCAATTTAGTAATCCTATCCACAAATAAAGGAATAATTTCCCTTTCACCCATCCAAATACAAAATATATCATCCTGGTACCGTGTGTACCAGGTGACATACTTTAAAAAACACTCATCTTTGAACAAAAGAGTAGATTCCCAATATGCCATAACGGCATTTGCAAAAGTGCCGCCACAGGGGGAGCCCATTGATACACCTGATGTTTGTAAATAAAACTGATTCTCAAACACAAAAAAGTTGTTAGTTAATACGAGCTCCAACAAAGTCTCCACCAAATAAATGGTATCATCTTTGACATTTTTAGCTAACATGTATTCCCTCACCCAAGTAAGTCCTGTTGTTTGAGGTATGACCGTGTACAAATCTTTGACATCTATGGTCAAAATATAGCTTCAGGAACATACTTTTGTTTACTAATATTCTCTAGAAAGGACCAAGAATCTTTACATATGTGAACTTCGCTTTCTATGAGAGGTTTTGTGACACTGTCCACATATTTAGCGCAAGCGTAAGTAATAGACCCCTTCCGTCGACTATGGGTCTAAAGGGGTGCTTGTAAACGCTTGTGCAGTTTAGGTGTCCCAAAAGCTGGAATTCTTGGTGCTGCCATAGTCAGATACCTATGTACATCTAAATCTATGTACCCTTCCAAGAACAAATCCTGCAAGATGTTATTAATTTTTTTATATGCAACATGTATTTCGTTCAAAGAGACAGGTTCGTAGCTTCGCTGTTTCTAAGTGCTCTGTCATATACTCTACATACTTACAATGGTCCATAAATACCACTTCCCCACCTTTGTCGGGTTTCATGACCCTTATGTTGCAATCTTTTAATAAATATATGAAATCCCATTCCAGTGCTGAAACATTACTAGAATGTCTTAGATCCCCATACATTACTTGATTTTTGATTGCCCACAAATCCATCTCACATACTTTTCAAAGGTGTTTAAAATAGGGTGTAGGGTGGATTATATGAACTAGAAACTCTTAGAATGTTAGATATAGCAGTGTTGTTACCCATTAATGAATTTAAATTCAGTTTACGTACGAATACCTTCAGATCTATGATAGTTTTTCCTATATCCATTAGGCGTCCAGGAACAAAAGTAAAGTTCTTAGACAGGAAATCTACCATATCTTGCTTAATGTCCAAAGTAGTATAATTATAAACAGTAAAGTCACGAGTAGTACCCTTAAATAATCTTGGTTGTAAACCAAAATTACAAATGTCTATCATCTCCTGCGGCCTCTCCTCTTGTTCCTCGTGTTGTTCTGTGATTGGACTCGGGGACGATTGTTGCCCCAGGAATTGTTGACCACACGAAAATCCTGATTGGCCTGCTGGTTAGAACCCTCTACTGGAGGGTTCTGGAAACCTTGAGGGTAATTGTTGTCTCGAACCACCGCTTCTGGAGTGTTCATTTGATTGTGTACATTACTGTTATTGTTATTGAGCCTAGGGCTCCTTCTTGGAGCTTGTCTTTGTTCACTAGGCTCATTAGAAATGCTGTTAATATATGGTTGAATGACCTCATTATTCTGTAGGCCATGTACCATATTATCATTAGGGACAGTTTGTACTTTCTGTACCGGCCTTGGATAGGCATTTCTGTTCGAATAGTCATTTATGTCCCTAGATATTTTCTTTTTCTTATTAAACAGCAGTTTATTCATACTAGCTTCAATGCTGGTATATATCCGGCAGTATTCGTACTTGTAACGAAAAAAGTCACTATCAGATTTAATTTCATTTTCTAATACCTTCAATTCAATTGTCAAATTATGAATGTCCTTAGTATAAAAAGCTATAAGGGCTTGTAAAAACTCAATCCCCTGTCTATCAAATAAATCGATTAATTCCTGATAGAAGGGAGAGTTTTCAGTCAAGCCAGCGGGAAACCGCCACTGGCGAAGCCCTTTTGGTATTATTTTATTTCTTATACATTCAGTTAAATATGACACTTCAAGCTGTAATTTTCTACATTTATATAACTTGGAATCAAAACCAGTAGGTATTATTTTATTTTATTATATAAATATGAAATATAAAGAATAAAAGATAAAAAATAATTTCAAATTGACTGACATTATTTATTTTTGACACGTGTCAGTCAACAAGCAGTCAGGTTTAGGAGCGTAGGAGTTTACAGGTTCTGTTGATCAAATAGCGGGATAGCTCGCTATTATTACGCAACTTGTCCTACATTATCATATTATGTTTTTTCAGATGCGTTAGTGATTGATGCCTATGAGAACGTTATTGTTTTAATACTAACATGTCTAAGTACTTGTTAATAGTTAAACATACAAATATGTATGTGTTTTATTTTGTTAAGTACATCTAACTGGGTATTAGACCTTTATGAAACCACTAATTGTATATATAGTGCTTTATCTAACAATGACTTTACAAGCATTACTTTTTTAAGGTTGCCATGGTAATATTTAATTAAATAATGCAACCTTCTCGGATTGGACAATGCATTGACATCATTTGTTTAAAATAAGTCCTATTTCAACATCTTGCTGTTTGTCTGATGAAGGCTTAATATTTATTTTGCAAAAGCTCACTTTACTTGTATAATAAAAGCTGTTTTATTCAAGTCTGCTCTTATAGTGTTCCGTTTTGGCCTTTTACAAGGAAAAGAATTAGACATCTTAACAATTTTAGACAATTTAAATCTGGTCATCTTAAAATTAAAGTCTTTATTCTCTGACACAAGTTCAAATTCTAATTACAGTAGTAATTATTTCCTACATAATAATTATGTTTCTTCTGAAGCAAACATATCTTCATCTGATGACTCAAAGCAAATTGAAGCTGATTTTTGTTGCCAATTAATTAAGAACAATAAAACTGAATTTAATGTGGAGAATACTAATGAAATCCTTAATGACAATTTGTATACAAAGTGAGCGTAGAAATTAAAAAGAAGAGCTTTGGGTGGTATGATTCGATTTGATATACAGGAAATTAATAAATAGATGACTGAACATAATTTTGCCAATATAATTCCTGTTTCTGTAACTGAGAATAATAAAATTGATAATAGTATAATGGAAGGAGCTGGTCTTGATACATTTATCATAGTTTGTTCCACTACTTTCTCTAACCTTCTGATTACTGGAGATTCTATGATTAAGCATTCTGTTAGGAGGTTATATGCTATTAATACGAAGAGAATTGCTTTATTATCCATGCCTGGATTAAACTTGTTGGATTTGTCAGACATAATTCATAGATTGCTTAAGGGTAAAATAAAATATGGAAAAATGTTAATACATGGTGATACAAATGATCTAAATTGTACACTGTTAAACCATATGAAACAATCTGTATTTAATATTATTGAGAAATTAGAAATGAATTCAGTCACTCTGATATTTAGTGAAGTAATTCCTTCAGTTAAATGGAATGACTGTATTTCAAAGCTCGCTTGCTTAATTTATGGTTAAGTCAATTATGTGCAGCATATAAACTTTGTATTATTACTACCTGTGAGAATTTTAAGTATGACCCAAGAATGTATTCTAAAGTTTTTTTTTCATCCAAGTGATTATAGTTCTGAACATCAAGCAGGGAAGATTATTGATTCTAGTAAGAATTTTTAGACCCTCTGACATGTATGTGAATAGAAATGAAAGATCTAGTAATATTATAAGACAGTTATAAGAATCTTTATTGTGAATCAGTAAATAAACACATAAAACTTATTTTTGCAATGCCCAAAGCCTAGGGAACAAATTTGACGAATGAAAATTTATTATCACTGAGGGTAATTATGATCTGACAATTGCAATAGAAACTTTGAATTTCTCTGCATTTATCTTTCCAGATTTAAGAAATTTAAATGTTTAAGAGAATCTCTGAGGGGAGGTTGTATATTCATGTTGATCAAAAATAATATGCTGTCTGAACTATTTTTTTCTGATACATCCAATGAATTGTTAGGGATTGAGTTACCAGAATCCTCTGGTTTCTATAAGGATATTGGCATGCTAAAGGAAACCAAATATAAATAAGGATAAACCTATGGAATTTTTAGATTTCCATGATACCAGATTCATGCATGATAAATTAATACTTCTGGGTAATTCTAGTTATTCTAATATAGATTAGAATACACTCTGTATTAAGAATACATTCTCAAGATAGTTTATTGATACAGTGTGCTTTCATAATTTGACACGACTGGTCACCGTTTATACTAGGAAAAATAATATAATGGATTTAATATGGTAAAATGATACTAATTTAATAACTAATATAAATAAAATAATTATTTTAGGATTGTTGAACCACAATTCCTTAATTTTTGACTTTAGGTTTATAAAGCATTTTGCTGTATGGAAGAAAATACATAACTATAGTAATTATTAATTATAGTCTAATTAAAATTATATTAAAATAAAAGACTGGACTGATGAGCCATCACATGAAGAATGTGGATATAATGAAAGGACCTGTATCGATTGGCTAGACAGAGGGACCGAGCTAGGAAAGATGTGCAGCAGGTAAAGGTGATAAAGGATAATGAGGGAAACATACTCACAAGCGAGGAGAGTGAGTAGAGGAGATGGAAAGAGTACTTTGAGGAGTTGAATGAAGAGAATGAGAGGGAGAGAAGGTTGGCAGATGTGGGGGCAGTGAATCATGAAGTACAATGGATTAGTAAGGAGGAAGTAAGGATAGCTATGAAGTGGATGAAGAATGGAAAGGCTGTTGGTCTAGATGACATACCTGTGGAAGCATGGAGGTGTTTAGGTGAAATGGCAGTGGAGTTTTTAACCAGATTGTTTAATGAAATCTTAGAAACTGAGGGGATGCCTGAGCAATGGAGAAAAAGTGTTTTGGTACCGATTTGTAAGAATAAGGATGATGTGCAGAGCTGTAGTAACTACAGAGGGATTCAATTGATCAGTCACAACATGAAGTTATGGGAAAGAGTAGTGGAAGCAGGGTTAAGAAGGGACGTTATGATTAGTGATCAGCAGTATGATTTCATGCTGGGAAAGAGCACTACAAATGCGATGTTTGCTCTGAGAGTGTTGATGGAGAAGTACAGAGAAGGTCAGAAGGAGTTGCATTGTGTTTTTGTAGACTTAGAAAAAGCATATGCCAGGGTGCCTAGAGAGGAGTTGTGGTATTGTATGAGGAAGTCGGGAGTGTCAGAGAAGTATGCAATAGTGGTACGGGATATGTACAAGGGTAGTGTGACAGCGGTGAGGTCTGCGGTGGGAGTGACGGATGCGTTTAAGGTGAAGGTGGGATTACATCAATGATCATCTCTGAGCCCATTCTTATTTGCAATGGTGATGGACAGGTTGACAGATGAGATCAGACAGGAGTCCCCGTGGACTATGATGTTTGCAGATGGCATTGTTATCTGTAGTGAGAGTAGGGAACAGGTGGAGGAGACTCTGGAGAGATGGAGATAGGCTCTAGAGAGAAGAGGAATGAAGGTCAGCAGAACTAAGACAGAATATATATGTGTGTGAATGAGAGGGAGGATAGAGAAATGGTGAGGATGCAAGGAGGAGAGGTGGTGAAGGTGGATGAGTTTAAATACTTAGGATCAATAGTTCAGAGTAATGTTGAGTGTGGAAGAGAGGTGAAGAAGAGAGTACAGGCAGGATGGAGTGGGTGGAGAAGAGTGTCAGGAGTGATTTGCGACAGACGAGTGCCAGTAAGAGTGAAAGAGAAGGTCTACAAGAGCGTAATGAGACCAGCTATGTTATATGGGTTGGAGACAGTGGCATTGACAAAAAGGCAGGAGTTTGAGCTGGATGTGGCAGAGTTAAGATGTTAAAATTTGCACTGGGTGTGACGAGGGTGGACAGGATTCGGAATAAGTATATTAGAGGGTCAGCCCAGGTTGGAAGGTTTGGAGACAAATAAAAAAATGCTCTGATGAAGTCAACTGGCATTGACAAAAGCGCTTAACTAATTTATTTGCAATAAACTATTTCTGAGGACTCACAACATTAGTGCTCCTTTTTGATTTAAGTGTTTTTATTTGAGCACTATTGCACCTCTTCTTTGGTTTGTAGGTTTGGAGACAAAGCCAAAGAGGCAAGGTTATGTTGGTTTGGACATGTGCTGAGGAGGGATGCTGAGTATATTGGGAAAAAGATACTAAGGATGAAGCTACCAGGTAACAGGAAAAGAGGAAGGCCTAAGATAAGGTTTATTGATGCAGTGAGAGAACACATGCAGGTGGTTGGTGTGGCAGAGCAAGATGCAGAGGACAGGACGAAATGGAATCAGATGATCCACTGTGGTGACCCCTAACGGGAACAACCAAAAGAAGATGATGACTAACTGATGAAGTTAAGTCTACTATTATTCAAACAAATTACAAAATAAATGTCCTTACTGGTGGAATAAGTCTTTGATAAGACTATATAAGAAAAGAAGAGGAGATTTTTAAGGTATAGATCTCCTACACAATATAACAAAAGTAATTTGAATAAAATAACTAAGGCTCTTCAAACCAAAATTAGACAGAGAAAGTGGGTTTGAGATCAAGTTAGCTACTTCTGGTAACTGAAAGAAGTATTACAAGTACATTAATTCCCATAGGAAGACATCTAATCTAGTCAAGACAACTGAACTAAATGGCTCTGTATTATGAGATCCTTTGGTAATAGCTAATACATTTAACAAGCATTTCTCTGATATTACCAGTAATAAAGGAAAAAGTAGATTTTTCCTTTAACATGCCAAGTATATGTGTAGTTTCTTGTCCTGAGATAACTTCAATGAGCATTAAGAAACTCCTGATCAGCTCCATAATAAAACATCTGCAGGACCAGATGGTATTCTTTCAAATTTCTTAAAATAAGTAAAGGATGATTTATTTACTCCTCTTTTTTATTTATTTAATCCCTTGCTCTAGAGTTGTATTGCTCCTGGGTCCTTGGAAATTATCATCAGTAACTCCTATACATAAGAATAAAACAACTGATCTAAATAATTACTGTCCAATTATTTTGACATCTATATTGGGGAAGTATTATAAAAGATGTCTAATTGAACTTATATGTAGTTCAGGATATAATGACAAATCGTAAACTTGATTTGTATCATCATGGTTTTACTTTTGGTTAATCTACATCAACAGATGTCACTAATGTAGGACAATGGAATGTATATTTGGACTTATAATCAATGAACTTAGCTTAGGCTTTTGATACTCTGTCAATCATCTCAATATTCAAAACTCTTAAAAAAACAATCTGAATCCATATTTAACTAATTGGATTTACGGAATTGTTGCTTAATAGAAAACAAGTTGTGACAGTCTGTGGATCAAGTTCTTTATCTTCTTATGTAACTGCAGATGTCCAGCATGGACCTTTTTAATTTAGTATTGTATTTGCATCTTTTCCTGTCATAAAACATGGATATATTAACAAATAATGCCAATGACTGCAAATTAGGTTGTATCCTTTCTTCTTCAAATGGCTATAGTAATATAAATAAATATATGATTTGATGTTTCATCATGGCTCAATACTATTGGTATAAACTATAGCACTAATACATTCAAAATAATGCAAATTGCTAAATTTAATAAGAAAGAACCTATTGTGTTAAATAATAAGATTTTAAATGAATATTCTGATTTCAGATACTTAGGAATCTTAATTTTGTCTAATATAACATTAACTAAGCATGCCAATGCAACTGTTGCTAAGGCCATGAAAGAACTTGGGCTGGTAATGAAAAATATTTATTTAAAAGATGATAGATGTATGGTAGAGGTACTGTATATAAATCATTTATTTGATCATTTTTGGAATATAATAATGTATTTTGTTCCTATAACAGTGGACACCTTATAAAACTTGAGAATATGCTAAAAACATTCAATAAAGGGATAAAAACCTTGAAAGATCTTCATATAGATAGATGCCTTCAATTAAAATTGTATAGTATTTACTGCAGATATTTGAGAAGAAAATTTATATTTGGTTATAAAATGATGAAATGCTTCAGACTGTATTTGTGTTTGATATGAATATAAATGATAACACTAGAACTCATAGACATAATACATGTTTAACATAAAATTTCAAAGTTCATCTTTGAGAGCTAAATACATTACTCACATTCTCCTGCAACTGTGGATTAGACTTCCTTTGAGTATAAGGAAATTGGAATTTCTTGTGTGTTTTAAAAATAGAATAGATATTTGGTTTGGACTAAAAATGTATGATCCACAAATAATGGACACTGCATTACTGGATGGATTTACAGACTGAAATGCTGTAAGAAAAAAAAAAACTACAAACTTGTATATAGCCCCCTGTCTATTCAAATGTAAGTTGTGCACATTGTATTTGTTCTAAGACAAACTGTTTCCATATTCTCTACATTATTCTTTATAGCTAAAATATAATTTATATAATAGTTCAGTGTTACATTGAGACTACAAACTGAGGTCATGTGAAATCTCACTGCAAAAATCAACTAAAGTTCTTGTGTGTTTAATATCCATGTCAAAAGATTTGGTTATTTGATTCTAAAAGTTGTGGCTGCCCATGTGTGCTGGGGGTACTCTGTCATGTAAACTGAAAGCACAACAGGAAACAGTTGTCAGACTTTTGGTATCTACTAATTTTATGTTGAATTTACTATGTTACGCAAATGGTATTCTTGTGATGCTGAAAGATTTATTAAGCCTTCCATATTTTATCATCCTATATAATATTTTCACTTTCTGAAGTAAACTTTCACAGCAAAGAACAATACTTTCTAATAACCTAGTACCAGTATTGTCCTGCTCTGTACCATCTTGTTCTAAAGTCTCCAGACAGACCGAAACAGTTTTAATAGTGTTTACTTTAGAAACCTCAGATGCCAACTTCTTTTAGAAAGACATTGGTAAACTGTTGCCACAGTATTAACTATTATAAATGTTGATAATGTTATTATGTAGTTATGCCCCACTCCCTTCAGTGACCCTCCATTTGAATATTGGACCTCTGAAATCATCTTGTGGAAGAGTAATGGAAATTACAGGGTATTCTGTCAAGTTAACCATAAACAGTATAAATACCACTTAGGTCTCTCCTGAAAACAGGTTATAGGCCTAGTTGGATTAACATAGTCAACAAAAATATAAATAAATAAATGTGTAGGGGCATGGTATATCAATCTACACATTATTCCTCAAAGCACACATGCTACCATCTCTGTGTAGGAAGAACAAATTAGTGATGCCTCAGCTTTGTGGTATGAGGGGATAAAGTCCTAACCATGATTCATATAATCCAGTTCAAATAGTGGCTTGGGTACTGGAAGGGCCAGGTGGGGGAGGAATGGTGTGAACAGCTGCTACTCGGTCATCCATCCTAGGAGAAGGGAGTTGTGATTCCATTCAGTTGATCACTAACATGGAGGCAGTGGCTTGCACACCTCAAAATGGCCTAGTCCAGGAGCATGGGGTTTGTAATCCCTAGCTAGTAATGGTAGCCCTCACAGGATGTGAATGAAAGTATGGACGTACAAGTAAAGGGTGTAGAACATCCCATGGTGATATAGATACTCACATCAGCCAGAAGAAAGAAGGGCTAAAATCTTGCTAAAGCTAACTTCTTTGTCTGGATGGTGGCAATGGCAAAAAACATCTCCATGGTTGCCTGAATGAGGACCTCTCCAGGTGGCTCACATCCCTGTGCTGAGGAATGAATGTGCTTCTGACACACTGTGTAGGCTTAATGGTCAGCAGGCACTAAGATAAAAAAGACATAGAAAAAGAGGGACACAGTAACACCTGTATCATGACACATGTACAATGCACTTTCTTAGTTATCCTAAACCATTACATGTGGTTCATTTGGTATAGCAAAGATGTTGCAGCGGCACAACTAAGCAATCTACACTGTGACAATGCTTGCTTATGTGCATGTGGTTTGAATACATTTATTTATTTATGGAATAGTAAAATAGGTACAATATAACAAAAAATATCCATAACTATTATTGCTGATCTAACATTTGCAATGAAGAATTCTTCATAAAACATATATTTGTAGTATATATAGATATTGCAATCACAAAAAATGGAGAATATTAAAAGCATCTCATTGATGCCATGGATTTACTAATAAACTTGTTAACAATGCACATTTAATATATGAATATACATCACAATGTGAATATAACTTTCACAGAAAAAAGTAAATGAACTAAGTATTAAAAGATAAGATAGATTAAGACTTATCCAGAAGTATCACAATATAGAGAAAGGCGAGGTGGTTAGAGGCAACTATAAGAAGTTTGTGAAGAAGTCCTAAACCATATGCCCTTGCTAAAAGAAAAGGTATGAGTTCAGTTAGTGTAGTCTTCATTTAAATCCATCCCAGGTTCTATATAGGACTATAGGTCAGCCTGCAAGGAGGCTTTCAGTGCAAGAAGGTTGGCTCAGTGCCTCTGTATCTGGCATGATGCCACTCGTCAATGTAGATATCATGGAGAATATTCCACCATTTTTCAATTTGGGGGGAGCTGGGTCTTCCATTGTCATGTGATAGACTTCTTTGTATGATGTTAAATAATTTCATCTTAGTGCTATGCTAGCAAACACCATAAATAACAATGTTTCACTTCTGAGCATCCTCAACTGTATAAACTTTACTTGCGTGATTCCAAAATTCTACCCAGTAAGTTGTGAGTTTCTCACAGTCCTTATAATATACTCCAATAACTAGATGTTTTCACTACTTAAACATCCTCAACATTGTGGATGTGAGTCAACTGTATAACTGGCTATGACATCTGGCTCATAGCTCTCAACCTTTCAGCACAAAAAATCTGGACAAATCCTAAAATAATGGGGAATAAAGCCCCAAAAAGAGGGACATTTTTTAAATATTGTTCCTATAAACTTAGAAAGTTGCTAGAATAAAAGGTCTTGTGTTACTGTACATTTTCTTAGGGATATGAAGTCTTAAATTCAAATGCCTGTCATTATTTAGTGAATTCAGTCCTCACTGATTTGCAACAAAAGTCCAGAAAATCACAAAAGTTTATGAGGAACAGACCAAAAATATGAGGCAAAAATCTGGACGTTCTGTGAAAATCTAGACAGCTGAGTGGTATCTGGGATTAGAAATAGGCAATGAAAACAATTCCAGGTGAAAAACCTCCACTTTGGGGAAGAGGTCGTTATCAAAGATGATTTCATACGTTGATGCATAGCTCTCAACATTCCATCTCCAAAATGAGGAACACTACCTTTCATAATGTGGAACAAATGGCAAAATGTGGAAAACTTACTACATTTTACTAACAATTTAATCTAGGAAGCTCAGATGATGGCTGAAATGTGATGTTTTTAATTGTATAATAGTTCTTTTAATGAATTATTATGATTCAGTTCTATTTATCATGGTTATCAGTTAAAATTGCTACTGAATATGTGACAGATCCTTTTTATGTGAAACTTCAAAGAGAATGAATGTTTTATGACCCCAAATGAGGAACGTTCCTCATAACACTTGGCAGGTATGAGATGATGTCATTGAGGATTTGTGAAATTGATTTCTTTCCTTGTAAGGATATTGTTATGATCATTCTTCAAATTATAAAACACCTCATGCATCAGGGTGTATAAGGCAGAGAGCTTTACCTTACTGATGTCCTTATCCTCCATTTTGATGAGAATATGTTGATAATATGATAAGGCATAAGTTGCATCAAAGTTTATACTGCTTGTAATGGATGGTAGATGGGTTTTACTTTGATAGTAAAGGATAGGGAACTGTCAGGAGAAGAGAAAATTGACTGAAAAAAGTTTTTTCTAGGGCTTAACAATGTTTACCACTAAGAATTGAAATAAATAGATTAAACCATGTTAAAGCTTTCCAACGGTGCTGGAACTGGGGATGAGCAACACGATTTCCGCATCATTAAGTTGGTGATTCACTTTATGCATTTTATACAAAAGATAGTGAGATTTGCCAATACTCTGCAATTGTCTATGATAACAAAGGCAAAAGCCATGAATAAAAGTTGTTGAAGGCTAGTGGCTGCTGTGCCTAATTCCCCTATATCAGATAATATGTGTGTAGATATCGTGCCTGCCATGGGATCTGTCCATGGATGGTAGTGTCTGGAAAATATCATTCAATGTACAAGTGCATTATGGCTGCATGATATGTTAAGAGAAGACTAAGGAGGTGTACGCTGGCTTGATTTTTAGGAGGTTAATGCATTGCTTTGGATACACGGGGGCTAGAGACCAGAACATTTTTAAAATGTGTCTCTCCCATCTCTTTAATGTACTAATCGAGATCCTCATAGACAGACTTTGTAATTTGTGTAAGATCTTAGGAAGCAGTATAGTTTTAATGCATAGCAACTCAAGATTTTCAGATAGGGTCCAGGTTTCCCATTCACTTATGTATCCTGTAATAATGTCAGTTATGCAGCATACATTAATGTCTCTGGTCCTTGAGACAGTACATGCTATATGCATGCCTAAATATGTACAATGGGCTGGATTTAAAATAAATCCAATTTTATATTGATAATCTGCTGAAAGTCTAATATTGCAGGTTAGCATTGTTGTTTTGAGTGGATTGACCTTATAACCAGAGCATAAATGTGAGTCCTGAAATACATCCCAGCATTTTTTAAGACAGTGTTGTGGATTCTCCAATAGGAGGAGTAGATTATCCAGAAATATTGTAACTCCAGCTCTTTTTAATGTGCTCTGTGCTACAGTTGGATCCAATGCTAGCATTATACTGATATTAATGACTATTGGTTCTATAGCTAAAAGAAAACTAAAGGGACTAAGGGACATACTTGATGCACTCCCTTGGCAGTGGGTAGGGACTTGGAAAGATAAGGGCTCCATCACGTAGCAGCCAAGGAGTTTTGGTAAATGGCTCAAATGGTAGATATAAAAGTGGGTGGATGGGCAAAGGATTGTAGTATTTTAAATAGATACAGTCACGTGATGTTATCAAAAGCTTTTTCTGCATTAATAGATAATAGAGCTATAGGGTGAGTCATGATTTGCCCTTATTCTATGCACAATGCTGCTCTCAGGATATTATGCACTGAAGCCTTACCACTCACGAAGTCTACTTGGTCAGAATGAAAGCCTCTAGACAGGAAGCCCAGATGGACATATCAATTTTACTAGCTACATTTAAAAAGGAAATTGGACAGTTACTAGCAGGATCAGATAGTTCCTGACCTGGCTTTAGAAAAGGCAGTATTATAAATTGCTTCCACGAGGAAGGGATTTGTCCAGAGATGGATATATCCACACATACTTTCCAAAATAAATCTAAGACATTAGATGGTAAGTCTATATAAATCAGATGATAGACCATCCATTACATGAGCTTTATTAGCTTTTAGCTTTTTTAAGACTGTTAAAATTTACTACTTGGTGATTTGCTTCTCCAAGAGTCCTACTTTCATTGGTTAGTTGAGATAGAGAAAGCACTTTAAGTTTATGATCTAAAGAATCTAATAAAGTGTGGATCTAGCCAATAGAATCTTCATAAGGACCCTGATAATAATTTCTGAAAGCCTCCAGAGCTTGCACAACTGTAACTGACTGGATCTTAGCTCCTGATTTGTTGATAATATATGGGATAGCATGTCTAGTTTTTACCTTGCTTTTCCTTGCTAATCTGGTATAAATTATGGGCAAGACCTTGTAATACTGAAGGCACAAATTATCTAGTGCCATTTCAGTTTTTCTCTTTATGATATCCAGGATCTTGGACTTGATGGCCTGTAACTCTTGCCAAATCCTCATGGTTTTATCCCCCTTACTATGGGTGAGTTGATAATGGAATTTCCTATGATCTTCTTGTAGCTGGTGTAGTTGTGCATGCCATGTCTTCCGAAGTCCACTGACCCATGATCAAAGATGGGAGTATATATAACATTTGTATGTATCCCTTAAGATATGGATGGGGAATGTTCTCCTTTATGTATTTCTAAATACTCTTGTATGCAATTGTTTTAAATTCTGGTCTCCTTGCATAAAAAAGTAGAAGCTTCCAAGTCCTTATGGGTGGAGGGGCTAACCCCCATAATTGGCAATATAGAGCCTCACAATTAGAGTATGGGCATATCAATGTCTTTGTCTTCATCTCTGATTAAGATCAAGTAATTCTCTGTCTATAATGATTTTATCTATTCTGGTATATATTTTATTTCTAGGAGAATAATGCATATATTTTGGGGATGTATTATTAATTGCTACTCCGAAGTCCACTAACGATAACTCGTTAATCCAGTGATTTAGAAGCTTAGCTTTGGGAGACAAGGAGAATATTTTTACAGCAGTGTGGTATCTTCTGGATTAGTTATGCAATTGAAATCACCAATCAAGATAAGGGGTGTTAAAGTACCAGATAACTTTCACATGACACATTTCTGCAGAGAATAACAATCTTCTTTATGGCAAAGAGAAACACATATGTGGGAGACTAGGAAATCAAGGTCCTGTCTCCTGGAACTACAAAATACAGGATATTTTATACTTCCTTTCATTAAAAGCAATATTATGGTAACAATCATAGAACAGCCACTTACCAACTAAAAATGAACACTACAGCATTAAGTTTGCTAAGATCTCCTGACACCTTGTTTATGACATCCCATATTAGGCACGAATCCCAAATTTCATAATAAAACTTTCTACACAGAAAAAGAAGTTATGTATTTACCATAACGTTCCATGTTTGTTGTCCTTCATTTTGCCTTCCTTCTTGCTGGTTGGGTTCGGAGCCGACCCTCAGCTCCAACTCGGCTGTTTTACTATAGTTCAAGAGCTTATACTAGCTCGAGGCTAACCCCTATCCCAACATGCCTAGCTGTAGCTATCCAGATCTCATTTGTGATAGCCACACTAGACCATAAAATCAAAATGCAAATTTTTACTAAGCTCTTACACAAAAGGAAATACATGTGTATAAAGGGACAATCCACATGTAAATTTAAGGAGGAAAAAAGGAACAACAAAACCTGGTCAACTAACCTGGTATGTCAACAGGAAACTCAGCCAGTGTAACAAATGAAGGAATTCCTCTTGATCCTTCAGGAAGGGGGAAGGAGGGGAGATGCAAGAAGGAAGGCGAGATGAAGGACAACAATACGGAACGTTATGGTAGGTACATAACTTCTTTATGTTATGTTGTCCCCATCTCACCTTCATTCTTGCTGGTTGGGACTGCGTCCCCAGCACCTGGTTCTTAGGTGGCTCACTGGAACAAACTCTTCAGGACTGTGGGAACCAAAGGATGCCCTGTTCTGGGAGACCACATCCACTTTGGAATGAGTGATAAAGGTATGAGGATTTGCCCATGTTGCTGCTGAACAGATTGAATCTAAAGGCAATTTGGCTTGGAAAGCAACAGAGGTAGCTAAGGCCGTGGTTGAGTGTCCTCTGGCGTTTCCTGGAAGCTTCTTTTTACGCAAATCATGAGTACAGCTGATTGTGTCTGACAGCCACTTTGATAAGGTCACATTTGAAACTAGAGAACCTTGTTTATTGTCAGCAAAGGATACAAACAATTGATCTGATTTTCTAAAGTCTTTGGTCCTGTGTAAATAAAAGCATAATAGCCTATGAACACCCAATTGGTGGAGTCTATACTCTGCCTTGTTGCCATAGTTGGTGAAGAATACAGGAAGCTCAATGGACTGATTTAAATTATACTCTGAACACACCTTTGGCAAGAAGGAGGTATTGGTTCTGAGAGAGACTCAATCTTTATGAAAGATGAGATATGGTGGGTGAATAGATAAAGCGTGTAATTCAGAAATCCATCTAGCTGAGGTGATGGCAACCAAGAAAAGGGTTTTACAAGATAGAAATTTCAGGGGACAAGATGCTGCTGGTTCAAAGGGTGGAAAAACCAGAGAGGCTAAAACAAAGTTTAGGTCCTGGGGGGCAGTTTCTCTTACCGGGGCCCGTAAAAGGGCTGCACCTTGTAAGAATGCTCTGCACAGCTTATGGGACATGATGTTAGAGTCCAACTCTCCCACATGAAAATTGGAGATTTCAGACAGTTGTATCCTAATGGTAGTTGCAGCTGCCCCTCGTTCAAATGGTTCAGCCAGGAAATCAAGAATCTTGTGAACAGAAGCAGTGAAGGGATCAATATAATTATTCTTTGCTTAATAAGAAAACCTCTTCTATTTGCTAGTGTAAATCTTTCTGGCAGTGGGGTTGTGAGAGGACACCAGGATGTGCTGTACTGCCGGGGAAATGTTGGGGAGCCTGGCTAAGACTGGAAGTGGAGAAACCAAGCTGTCAGCTTGAGAGTTTGAAGGGAGGGATGGAGCACACCTGACTGATGCATCAGGAGGTGTGGAACCAGGTCCAGTATCCAAGGTTCCACTTGTAGATGATGGTGGAGAAATGGAAACCATATCTGATGAGGCCAGTAAGGAGCCATGAGGATCAGTTTGCAACCAAGCGACTTTGCTTTCTGAAGTACCTCGGGGATCAAAGGAAAAGGTGGAAAGGCATAAAGTAGCCCTGGAGGCCAATTGTGAACAAGTGCATCCCAAGGGGATTAAGGCGAAATAGCTGCTGCATTTGTTGTTGAGGGGAGTGGCAAAAATATCGCAGCATGGCTGGCCCCATTTGCAAAAAATCAAATCTGCAACTTCTTGCTTCAGGGACCACTTGTGAAGCATGAGGATAGCCCTTCTGAGCCTGTCTGCTATCATGTTGGATTTCCTGGGAATGTGCATCGCAATCAGAAAACGTTGGGAAGACATCACCCATTGCCATACTTGAAGAGCCTCCCGACACAAGGGGTAAGATCTGGTCCCACCCTGTTTGTTTGTTGATGTACCATACCACTGACACACTGTCTGTCTGAATTGCAATAGTTCCAGTAGGTAGAGAGTCTTGAAGTGCTTGCAACTCCAGAAGCACCGCTCTCATCTCTAGAACATTGATGTGCAAGTGATGCTCATGTGGTTGCCACATTCCTTGGACATTCTGTCCCAGATAATGCCCCCACCCTCCGCCCTATCTGGGAGGCATCCATGGTCACTGTGGCTACTGGATGGGGTTTTAGAATGGGTCTGCCCAGAGTCACCTGGGGGGAGACAAGCCACCATACTAAGTCCTTTTTGCAGGATTCTGTGATCAAGATCATGTGTGACATTGGTAAATCCTGGAAAGACCACTGAGCAAAAATAAGCCACTGCAGAATTTTCATGTGGAAGTGAGCCATAGGGACTAGAGTAATTACTGTGGCCATTGCACCCAAGACCTTCAATACCTCTCTTGCCTGAACTCTCATCTTTTTTATGAGGAATGAAACTTGCTGATGAATGGTTGACACCCTCTCTTGATGCAGCTTTGCTATCATGGCTATTGTATCTAGGTCTGCCCCTATGAAGGTAATAGACTGACAAGGCAACAAGGCAGACTTTTTGTAGTTTATGGTGATGCCTAGCTGGGAACAGGTTTGAATTGTGTAGTCCCATGCTTTGATTAGTTGATGCTCAGTGGTGGCAGTGAGGAGCCATTTGTCTAGATATGGAAACACCTGGAATCCTAGACATCTCAGGCTAGCCGTGATCACTGCCATACACTTGGTGAACACCCTGAGGGCTGTGGTGAGACCAAAGGGCAGAGCTCTGAACTGATAATGACTGGCTCCCAGCTGGAAGCGTAGGAATCTCCTGGATCTGTGTCCATTTTTATGTGGTAGTACGCATCCTGGAGATTGATGGAGCAGATCCAATTGTCCTGACCCAAAAAGGGAAGAATGGACTGCAGTGTTACCATCCAGAACTTCATCTTTTTTACCAATTTGTTTAGCTTGCTGAGATCCAAAATGGGACTCCAGTCCCCTGTCTTTTCTGGAACTAAAAAGAACCTTGAGTAAGTTACGGATTCGATTTGGTCTGCAGGGACTTCTTGGATAGCTCTTTTTTCTAGTAATATTTGTACTTCTAGGATTGCTTGATCCCAAATACTGGGGGGAATATCTGGGATAGAATGTTTTTCTCTTGAGGGGGGTAACTGGAAAAGGGAATTTTGTAACTTCTGGATATTATTGACAGTACCCATGCATCTTTCTTAATAGTTTGCCAGGCTGTTGGGAACAATGATTCTCTGCCCCCGACTGCCTCCAGAGGCAGACAGTCAGGCCTCCCTTCAGGAGTGCTGGAAGGGCCTAGCAGAGAATGTATCTCTGTCACACTGCTGTTGTGGACCACCCTACCGCAAGGCCGGTGTCTTCTGTTATTGTTTCCCCCTCTGCCCTTGGGGTAAAATTCTCCACATGTGTCAGGCCAAGCTTCCTGGGATTTTCGAAACCCCATTTTTCCACTCTTCTGGCCTTTAGGATAGGGTCTAGATGGAGTGGAAAAATGGACTCCTATGGCAGAGAGAGTCTTGCCATCCTTTTCACACCTTGTGAGAGTGTCTTTTACCTGAGGCCCAAACAAGGACGAGCCATCAAAAGGGGTACTGGTAAAGGAGAACTTGAAAGGTTCCGCAAACTGACAAAGGCGCATCCAGGAGTGTCTCTGAAAAGCAACTCCAGTACCTGCTGCCCTAATCGCTCCATCTGCTGCATAAGAAATGAGCCTCATGGAGGAGTTAACTACTGAAGTCAAGGTCACAAGCTGGGAAGCCACCCTGTTTGCAACTTTCTCAGCTGTAGGATCCTGCAGGGTATCTCCTAACTCCTTTAGGAGATCCCTCTGAAGTCGTGTGAAGTGTGACAAATAATTCAGTGACCTGAGAGTAAAAGTCGCCAAAGAGAACATACGCTTCCCATACCTGTCCAGCATACAGGACTCCTTGTTTAGCGGATGGACAGATGAAGTTTCCACAAGTTCCTTCTTAGTGGCTGCTGCCACCACCATAACATCAACAGCATCCCCTTTGTAAAGGAAGGATTTGTCTTTGGGTGCAGTTATAAATTTATTTGGTCTCTGCAGGACTGGTTCTATGGTCTCTGGGGCATTCCACCCCTTCTGACTCACTACAGACAAACGTGGATCAAAAGGTGGAGACACCCATGAGGTGGAGGGTTGGGAACCAAGTGTGTCCAGGTAGACAGACTCATCCTCAGAAGGTGCTAGGGACTTCCAACCACCCCTCTGTGTAAGGATTTCCAAAATGTCCAAAAAGGAGACATCTTCAGAGGGGGACCGTGGGGCCCTTCCGATTCATCTAAGTCTGTGTCTGAAATGATAGACTCAAGGGAGTCCAAATGCTTCCTCTTACATTTTTTTCTTCTGAGGGACCTCCTCTGAATGTTCAGTGGAGGTATCGGAAGAAGTGGGGTCACCCAATAGGGCATCCTGGGACATAGGTTCCCTACGCTTGGAGGAAGGAGGAGGGTCAAAGGCAGGCACAGGCACCGAGGGAGAAGAAGCCAATGGAGCTGAGGTTGGAGTGGTCTCAGGAGGCAGCACACTCCTCATCACCTTGAAGGTGCCATGGTCCCAAGTCGAAGGAGCCACCGTCTCCGAAGAGACCAGAGATCTCCTTCAAACTGAGAGCGATGGCTCTGAGGCTGATGTGGGAGCCGAGCTCACCTGCGCTGAAGCTCTGAGAAGGAGAGCAGGGTCGAACAAGGGTCCGATGTCACATCCCCCCTCAGAGCCGATGAGAAAGCTTCAGCACACAGATCCCTCGATGGACTGAGACATCGAGGAGATCGGAGCGGGAGTTGGAACCGATAAAGGAGAAGCAACTGGAGCCGATGGTTCCACCACCATGACATCCATGCACTCTGGCTCCAAGCTCAAGAGAGTCAGAGGAGGAATCCATAGAGAAGTTGGATGGGCTGAAGGAGCCAATTCCTTATGGGCTGGGCTCAATCGCAATTTGGTAAGTGCCTGTGACTTGAGGAGCCTATTGGCCACTCTCTCCACACCATGATCCAAAAGCCTGGAGGACTGAGAGGAGTGAGAAGAGGACTGGTGACTGCTTGCCCAGATTGCAACAATGAAGACTGTGGAGCAGAGCGCACCAGCTCCAAAGAAGGAGACCTGGTTCTTTAATGGGCCCGGACTGGCTCTGAAGATACTGATGGAGCCACCGGAGACATAGCTTTGTCAGAGCCAACACTGGGAACTGACAGAGTGAAGATTTCACAGTAGACTTAGGTTGTTCCAAAATCGGAACCAATGAAGATGGCTTAGGGGATTTTTCAGACAATTTAGCTGGCTGAGGAACCAGGGATGAAGGATCTTGAGGGTTCTTCAGAAGGCCAAGCAAAATCAGTTTGTTTTTTCTCTCCTGCAAGACTCTGGAACTGAAAGCGTGACATGAGTCCTGCAGCTGAGGGACATATTTTGGCAACACAAGTTGCACTTCTTAAAGAGGGTTTCAACTCTTTAGACATGCTGGATACCAGAAAACACAAGCAGCAAAAACACAAGGCTGTAACGGTTAGCAAAAACTGAACTACAAACACTACCACAAACAAGGATACTTTTTTTTGGAAAAGGAAGGAAAAAGGGGGAGAGCCTCTAAGTAAAATGGTGACTCCCCCAATTGGAGAGCCTCTAACTTAAAAAGCTGCTCACATAGAAAGAGGGAAAGAAGAGAAGAACCCTCTAAGTTAAACGGGTTCAAGGGGAAAGCAAGGCCTAAGAAACCAATGGTCAAGAAAAACCAAAAAAAAAAAAACAGCTGAGGAAGGTCAGGAGGTTGTAACAAAAACTAAAACAAATACCACAAAGGTAATTAGCTGCTAATAACCTTAAAAAGGAAGATAGCAATACACAAAAAAACTAAGTACTTAGCCTGAGCCAGTAGTCGCAATCTCGACGCTGCAAGCAGCAAATGAGATCTGGATAGCTGCTGCTAGGCATGTTGGGATAGGAGTATGCCTCAAGCCAGTATAAGCTCTCAAGCTATAGTAAAATGCCTGAGTCAAAGCCAAGGATTGTCTCCGAACCCAACCAGCAAGAATGAAGGCAAGATGGGGACAACATAACATCAAATCTTTATACATTTCTTACTCTGTCAGCATTTGGTAATATTAGACAGTAAAGTATCCATCTTGTTATGAAAGCATATTGGAAATGAAATGCATACACTAACATTTTCCCTTCTCCATACTCCTCACCCTTCACAAGGGACCCCTAATATGGTCATGAATAAGGTTCAATAGATAACTAGCCCCCTTATGCCCTTTGATGGGTGCCAATAAACAGCTATCAAAGTCATAATCCTGCTCCCCCAACACAGAACTACCCTGCCACCCCCCAGGTGGGTAAAGACATGAATAAACAGACTGGACTGCTTAACTAGTATGAACAGCCCTTTCTTCAGAGCTGTGTGATGTGCAGAAGAGGCCCCAGTGTTGTATCCCCGCATCATTAATTTGGAATGCTCTAGGGTTGATAAATGCTTCTCCTGTGTAGTTACTGTATCTGGACCTTGGCTTTCTAGCCCAAGTTCTCAAGTGAGCTCTCTTAAACAGGGTGCAAATACCATTAATGTTTACACTTAATAATTTCAGATTTATCTATAGCAAATAATGTTTGAAGCAGCCCTATAAGAGAGCTCTTCCAGGTATTACGCAAGGTTAGTAGCTTGATGTGTTACTACTTGATTGTGTTTTAAGTTTTATGTATAAGATATGGATAAACCAATAATGATACAGAAAATGCAACTAGTGAACCACAACAGGTAGAAATATTTGTAGAGATGTTGATATAGGTTATATAAATTGGACAGATCAATTAATAACCTAGAAACAGTTACTTCAACAGCATATATCATATAAGGCAGATTTTCTAATATATAACAGTAGAACAGTTGGCATGAAAAAGTCAGTCAATAATAACACAAATATTCATACTAACTGTATATATCCAGCTATGAGGTGACTCTCAAGGCTATGGGATGGGAATTCCCCTCTTATGTCCTAACAGTGTCTACAACATGATGCTGGGTAGTCATACTACAGCAAAGAGGTACTTCCAAGTATTAAGAGATTCAAAAGCTGTAAAACAGTAAAAAAAACTTAGTACTCATCTTAGAACTAATGTTACTATACTAAAAATGTCTACTTACTGAAAGTTTTGCTAGTTGGAATCTACACAGTTTGCTTTCACCATAATGGCATGATTCACCTTAGTCAATAGGTAAAGGTCAGGTTGTCAGAGTATCTAGGTTGAAAACAGAGTCTTCTTCAGCTGGCTTCACCCTTTTTGGGTCTGGAGATTTTGATGTGGTATCAGTTGCTAAAGGTCTGCTTCTCTTTGACTGACAGATGAAGCAGTCAATAGTATCTGGTATGGTAATGGTGCATGAACTTAATGACCTGTTCTGTCTGTTGAAAGGTGTGCCAACCTGCCAGGAGGATAATGTGCTGCTGTACAGGAGTACAGTAAAGTAAGTGTGCCTTTACTCCTTTATATTTAAGAGCATGTATGAGGGGTACCATTGCTTCCAGATGGTGAGATGTTTCTTCAATTAATCATTGTTGAAGCATATTTTCCTGCTCAAGTATTGAATGTCCCTTTTTTGTCCATGCAGCTTTGTGGGTAATTTATTTTAGTCTGAGATGTTTGTGTAAACACCAGGAAAAAAATGTGTTTGATGCTCTATTTCTTCCAGTTGCAGTGCTTTATCTTATTTAAAATGTTCTAGTTGAGAAGCTGACGTGATTGTTGTTAACAAGTCTTTTATCTCTCAGACCTGAGTGCGTAAGTCTTCTTGGAAAGGCTCCATAGATAAAGTAATATTGTTAACTGACAGTGTTAGCACCACAAGTTTTGATTGTGACATTCTTACATGCAGCTCTTGAGAAGTGTTTTCATCCGTAGTTTGTACCTCATTGACATTTGCTGAAGCACCATCAAGCCCCAAAAAGAATCCATTGTCATATTTTGCCCAAAGCTTTTCAAGGCTTATTTTAGCTTTGATTATTGATTTCTTCAGTGGCATAAATGCTAGCGAGAGTTAAATGCTAAATGCCTGTGTGTTTAGTGTAGTTTGTGGTCAGGAACATTTTCTGATGAGACTATAAGACTGAATCCTAACACAGAGCTCTGGGAAGAGATGCTATGCAACATGCCCTCAGAACCAGAAGTTGTTTGTGTTGTTTTGATGTACATTGTGTTTTTGAAGTACACAACATTTTTATTTTTGTGTGTGATGCAGTGGACGCATCTGCCATGTAATGTTTCCCTGTCACAGTCATACTGGGCATGT